>NC_133325.1:16683237-16983237 GCF_042186555.1 Aquarana catesbeiana | reverse complement strand
CCCACTGTGATTCCGGAACCCTCTAGAATGCAGGGAGAAATAATTAGACCAGCAGCCTGTGAGACACTAAGCAGGCTAAAGCAATCAACGGCTGCTCAACTGGCTACAGAGGAGCCAAACTAAATTTACCTGTCATTCTATACCTTAACCAGGAGGGTGCTACACATGGTTTGTCCAGTGTTGTGTGGAGGAACTCGAGTGTCCTGCACAGAGCCCTGACCTCAACCCTACTGACCACCTTTGGGATGAGTAAAAGTGGAGAGAGCAACGAGGGTGGGACTTTACATAAAGTGTCCCCCTGTGGCCGGCGGTGCTCGGCTTTCAGCCACCATCACACGAATCTTAGTGCGTAAGCATGTTTCTTGTCACCTTGTGTGGGGTCCCTTCTATTACCCCACCTTTGTTTCATGTCTGCCATTAACAGACTACCCTTATACCCAATTTTTACTCTAGATATCACATGCGCTTGCTCCTGACGAGTGGCACCTAAGCCACAAAAGGCGTAGAGCTACCAAAGTCGTGTTTCTCATTGCCTTATCAAGTTCCTACCATTCGTACCTACAGGATTTGGAGGCCATTTGTCATGCAGGCAACACTCTATGTTTAATGGTTTTATACTAATGCTATTTTGGCGTACTGTGGAATACCCTTGTGTTCATATTATCATGTATTAGTATTGCTATCATGTACACTGTTAATGTCTCTTATTAATTGTAACTGATATTATCATCAATTGCATGTTATACCTTTATGAACCAATTAAATTTTCCCATTTCTGCACCAATTTTACTCTTTTGCAATCATGCTCCTCATGTAAAGTCCCATCCTCGTTGCTCTCCCCACTTTTACTAGTACAGGGATGGAAACACATGACCTTACCAGGCCATGGTTTTATCTAAAGTCCCAAGGAATGGAAATAAGTGGCCTTACCAGGCCATAATTTCATGTAAAGTCCCTAAAACTCTTTCCAATCACACCTTTGGAATGAATCGGAATGAGGATGGTGAGCCAGGTCTCATCCAACATCAATACCTTACCTCAACAATGGGCACAAATCACCACAGACACTCAAAATGTGATGGACTCTGATGTGATGGGTGGCTCCCATGTAGGAGCAGGACTCTGAAGTGATGGGTGGCTCCCATGTAGGGGCAGGACTCTAATGTGATGGGTGGCTCCCATATATGAGCTTGGACCTCGATCACCCTCAAACAGCATTCTGGCAGACGGCCCCTAGGGACAGAAGCCCCTAGGCAGGGGAGGTCCTCCTACAGGACTGGACACAGGGCTAACTCCCGCTCCTGGCCTCAGGCTATTTATGGGCTCTCCAGACACCTACTGGGCACACCTCCCCAGGGATTGGCTGGGTATCCATAAATATTTAGACTGCCCCTCTACTTCACCGCCCACTGTGATTCCAGAACCCTCTAGAATGCAGGGAGAAATAATTAGACCAGCAGCCTGTAAGACACTAAGCAGGCTAAAGCAATCAACGGCTGCTCCACTGGCTACAGAGGAGCCAAACTAAATTTACCTGTCATTCTATACCATAACCAGGAGGGTGCTACACATGGTTTGTCCAGTGTTGTGTGGAGGAACTCGAGTGTCCTGCACAGAGCCCTGACCTCAACCCTACTGACCACCTTTGGGATGAGTAAAAGTGGGGAGAGCAACGAGGGTGGGACACGCGCTTGCTGCTGATGAGTGCCACCTAAGCCACGAAACGCGTAGAGCTACCAAAGTCGTGTTTCTCATTACCTTATCAAGTTCCTACCATTCGTACCTACAGAAATTGGAGGCCATTTGTCACGCAGGCAACACTCTATGTTTCATGGTTTTATACTAATGCTATTTTGGTTTACTGTGGAATACCCTTGTGTTCATATTATGTTATATATATCATGTATCACTATTGCTATCATGTACAATGTTAATGTCTCTTATTAATTGTAACTGATATTATCATCAATTGCATGTTATACCTTTATGAACCAATTAAATTTTCCCATTTCTGCACCAATTTTACTCTTTTGCAATCATGCTGTTCATGTAAAGTCCCACCCTTGTTGCTCTCCCCACTTTTACTAGTACAGGGATGGAAACACATGACCTTACCAGGCCATGGTTTCATCTAAAGTCCCAAGGGATGGAAATAAGTGGCCTTACCAGGCCATAATTTCATGTAAAGTCCCTAAACCTCTTTCCAATCACACCTTTGGAATGAATCGGAATGAGGATTGTGAGCCAGGTCTCATCCAACATCAATACCTTACCTCAACAATGGGCACAAATACCCATGGACACTCAAAATGTGATGGAGTCTGATGTGATGGGTGGCTCCCATGTAGGTGCAGGACTCTGATGTGATGGGTGGCTCCCATGTAGGTGCAGGACTCTGATGTGATGGGTGGCTCCCATGTAGGGGCAGGACTCTGATGTGATGGGTGGCTCCCATGTAGGGGCAGGACTCTGATGTGATGGGTGGCTCCCATGTAGGAGCAGGACTCTGATATGATGGGTGGCTCCCATGTAGGGGCAGGACTCTGATGTGATGGGTGGCTCCCATATACAGTATGAGCAGGACTCTGATGTGATGGGTGGCTCCCATATATGAGCAGGACTCTGATGTGATGGATGGCTCCCATGTAGGTGCAGGACTCTGATGTGATGGATGGCTCCCATGTAGGAGCAGGACTCTGATGTGATGGGTGGCTCCCATGTAGGAGCAGGACTCTGATATGATGGGTGGCTCCCATGTAGGGGCAGGACTCTGATGTGATGGGTGGCTCCCATGTAGGAACAGGACTCTGATGTGATGGGTGGCTCCCATGTAGGAGCAGGACTCTGATATGATGGGTGGCTCCCATGTAGGAACAGGACTCTGATGTCATGGGTGGCTCCCATATATGAGCAGGACTCTGATGTGGATTACTCTAATTTATAGGGGGATTTGATGTGATGGAGGGACTTTGACGTTAAGGGGGGACCTCTAGAATAATGAGAGGTCTTTGACATGACGAGGGGACCTCTGATGTGAAGGGGGGCTCCGAAGCTACGAAGGGACCACTGACATGAAGGTAGGCTCTGATGTGATGGGGCAGCTCTCATGTATAGGCTGAACTTTGATATGATGGTGGGTCTCTGAAAAAAAATGGTGGGGACTTTGAAGTGATGGAGGAACTTTTACATGAACGGGGAACCTCTGATGTGATGGGGGCTCTCATAGATAGGCAAGATTCTATTGTGATGGGTTGTGCTAATGTATTGGAGAATTTGATGTGACTGAGGTACTGTAATGTGAAAGGAGAACCTCTGGCATAATGGGGGGCCTCTGATGTGATGGGGGGACCTCTGGCATCACGAGGGGACCTCTAATGTGATGGGAGGACCTCTGGTATGATGGGGGGACCTCTGATGAGATGGGGGACCAATGACGTGATAGGGGGACCTCCGACGTGATGGGGGAGCCTCTAATTTGATAGGGGGACCCCTGACATGATGGGGAGGACCTCTGATGTGATAGGGGACCTCTGAGGTGATGGGGGGACCTCTGATGTGATGGTGGGACCTCAGACGTGATAGGGGGACCTCTGATGTGATAGGGGGACCCCTGACATAATAGGGGGCTCTAATGTGATGGGGGGGACTTATGATGTGATGGGGGGCCTCTGCGGTGATGGGGGACCTCTGACATGATGGTGGGACCTCAGACATGATAGGGGGACCTCAGACGTGATAGGGAGACCTCTGATGTGATAGAGGGACCTCTGATGTAATGGAGGGACCTCTGACGTATAGGGGAATTTCTGGTGTGATAGGGGACTCTAATATGATGGGGGGACCTCTGACGTGATGGGGGACCTCTGACGTGATAGAGGGCTATTATGTGATGGGGGGATCTCTGATGTAAAGTCGGCTCTGATGTGATGGGAGGACCTTTGACGTGAAGGGGGCTCTGATATGATGGGGGGACATCGGACTTGCCTGTACCTTCTTTTTGGTGGCACTAGGGATGTCCACTAAAATCAGGTGTGATGGCCAGGTGTCCAACAACCTTTGGCCATATAGTGGGATCCAAAGAATTTGGCGTCCTTTTGTGATGATGCGTAAGCTCTCATCAGCATCAGTACTCGGCGTCAGATCTGCCATCTCTGAGCCGGTAAACAGAACGTTCCCTGAATTATCTGCCATCAGAATAAGATGAAAAGGGAAAAACCTGCCTCGTTATCAGCTCCACCACAGGAGAAGTCACATCAAAGAGGCCTCCCGCGTAGAGGCTTATTGGGTAAACAGATGAAAATCAGGATTCATTAATAGAAAACACTCTCAGAAGTGATATGTGGGAAATAATGCCGGCAATTCTGTTTGTTCGCTTATTTCCAGAAGGGGGGAGGGAGTCTTTGAAGAATGAACTATATTTGTATTAATAAAAGTAAACTCCATTGAAGAGCACCATTGATAACACAACCCTAGTGCAGGCACACACTTTAGAAATGGCGCCTTTACAGGATTAGGGATCTCTTCTTTACCGGCATGTCACAGCTAAGCACATCTGTACCAGGGAAAACCAATGTTGCATGAAGAGCAAGAGGTAATAAATCCTCTGGACAGTTGGCAAGGGCCTCTCTGGGGTTTGCAATACCTTAATCTTGCTCTTGGTTTGTATTATGCAATTGGTGTTGGGAAACCAGCACCTCCATTGCTCCTTGCCTGGCCGACACTAAACATGCCATCTTTGTACAGCATAGCTCCGACTAGGGGAAGGGGAAGCAGCACAAGGAGCCAAATTGTGTGGTAGTGCAAGGAACATGTTGATAGGCATAGGCGTGCGCACAGGGTGTGCCGGGGGTGCCCAGGCACACCCTAATCACCCCCATGCGCATTAGTGTTATCATTCTGAGAAGCAACAGGAACATGGGAAAGATCTCACTCTTACCGGCTCTGCCATAAGAGAAGTGTTTATCCTTTTCTCTTTCACTGTGCCATCAGGGAGATCAATGTGCCCAATCATATATATGTAGATACATACACATGCATGTGTGTTTGAGCTTAAGGGCACACCTATGTTGATAGGGGAAGAGATCAGAGTGACAGAGAGAGGCGTTTATAAGCCTCATTGTCCTTCTCTGTCTGCTACTTAGGTTACGTAGTGAGTTGAGGGGAATGACAGAAGTGGTGGTCCAGCATAGACAGTAAATTAGGCCAGGACACAGAGAGGGCTATGCCTTCAAAAGGAGGGGGCTGTGCTAGAGGATTGACTCTTCCTAAAGTAGTCAATTGCTCTAGAAAGTTTAGAGGCACATTTCAGACAGAAAAAAAACATTTACAGAAAGGAAACACACATGTAAAAAAAAAAATAGATTTTTCGTCAAACTGATCCATTTAGGGTCAACCTAACCCATGAATTTAACCCTTAACCCGAACCTAACCCCCTATCTCTGACCTCTAAACCCGGTCTATGCCATTATGCAGATCATAGAGGTATGAATATCTTCATAAAGAAAATAACGCCATAAAAATACAATATAACAAATGATATGAACTTTCATTATAAAGACGTGCTCAGTAATATCCTCCTGGTGATGGCATGGATTCCGGGGATGGACAAACTCAATGAAGCTGTCATTACACCGAGGAGAATTTATGGAAGGTCACATGTCACTTCTCCGACATTCGCAGCTTGCCTGGCGATGGTGTTAATGTTGCCCTTATGATTTACGCCGGGGTGAGACCATTATTCTTTATAATCCGCAAATTATTCCACTTTTATGAGCTTTAATAATGCGATTCCGATGCTGAACTGCTACAATCAGCTGCTGTGAGCCTGGAAATGCTCCAAATGTCGAGGCGCGGCCTGCGGCGCTCAGCAATTAATACCACCGACAGTGGAGGGAATCGCAGATCTACTAGGGTGAAAAAAATGTAAAGACTTCCCAGGTGCGTCCGGAGTTTGGAATTTCTATTGGTCATGAGGGTTACAGTTTAAAACATAATACTGCATCCTTCTAAAATAACCTAAGGTAGAAAATACTCTTCTCCTGACATTCTCTCTACCTTTCTGATTACATCCATCACCGGGATATCATACCTTGACATGACCCTCCATAGGATAGAAAATACTCTGCTCCTGACCTACTCTTTACCTTTCTGATTACATCCACCACCAGGATATCACACCTCCAACGTGACCCTCCATATGGTGGAAAATACTCTCCTTCTGACCATCTCTCTATCTTCTGATTATATCTACCACCAGGATATCACACCTCCAAATGTGACCCACCATAAATTGGAAAATACTCTCCTCCTGACCTTCTCTCTATCTTCTGATTACGTCCACCACCAGGATATCATACCTCCAATGTGACCCTCCATAAGGTAGAAAATACTCTGCTCCCGACCCTTTCTCTGTCTTCTGATTACATCTACCACCAGGATATCACACCTTCAACGTGACCCTCCATAAACTGGAAAATACTCTCCTTCTGACCTTCTCTCTATCTTCTGATTACATCCACCACCGGAATATCACACTTCCAGCGTTACCCTCCTTAAGGTAGAAAACACTCTGCTTCTGACCTTCTCTTTACCTTTCTGATTACATCCACCACCGGGATATCACACCTCCAACATGACCGTCTATAACAGGAGTCTTCAAACTTTCTAAACAAAGGGCCAGCTTACTGTCCTTCAGATTTTTTTTTGGGGGGGGTGCAGACTGTGGCCATCGGGGGTAAAAAATGTCCCAGCATCAGTTGGCATGAATAATGTACCATCTTTGGTGTGAGCGAGAGGACTTGGGCCCCATCGTTGCTGTCATTGGGAGGAAATGTGCTCCATCATTGCTGTCATTGATAGGAATTGTGCCCCATCATTGGCGTTATTGGTAGGAATTGTGCCCGATCATTGGTGTCACAGGGTCCCAGTGTTGATGTCATCGGTAGGAATTGTGCCCCATCATCGGTGTCATTGGTAGGAAATGTGCGCCATCACTGGTGTCATTGGTAGGAATTTTGCCCTATCATTGCGCCCCATTGTTGGTGTCATTGGGAGGAATTGTGCCCCATCACTAGTGTAATGGAAATTTGTAAGTTCTGTATATAATTGTATTGTATTTTGTATGTATTGCACTCTGCCCTCACTGTGCAACAGCACTAATAATGTTTTCAGTAAATGTTTACATTCTTTCGAGTCCTGATTAGAATTAGCCTGCCTATGTAACTCCCCTTGTTACCATAAACCTACAATTGTAATATTAATGTGATACCTACGTAATCATGTGCATAAAAACCTTCAATTGCGTCATAATAAAGCAGAACAGTTATTTGGAAAGATGCTGAGCGTATCTTTTGTGTCTGTTCCCTACTGCAGTAGTTATTATTAATTTGGAACCACTAATCAATATGAGGATAGGAGTTGCCTATCATCAATTCAACCGAGTCAGCATGGCGAGCTTTGCCTTAGGAGGGGATTCCAGGTGACCCTGAGTATCCGAAACGAGGAGCTTGAGACGATCCGGGAATTTCTGATAATCAGCCGGCTGAGGTAAGCCTTTTGCTTACATTTGAGTTATCAGACTTCCTTGATCGGTAAGGCATTTTCGGGACAAAGGGTACCTATTTTACTCCCCTTAATCGAACTGTATTGATTGGTGGTTATATGTTATGTTGTCCCTGTCTACTGTCCATCGGAGTGTTATAGATAAGAAAGGGAAGAATAGTGCTGTTCACAGGTATATGTAGTAAATCTGCTAGATAAAGTAGTTTAGAGGCAAGAGGGTATAGGCATATGTAGAGAAGAGAGAAGACTGGCCAGTCATTATGGGCATTGAATTAAGTAAGGGAATGAAGGGTAAGAGACCCTCAAAAATGCCCAGCGCAAGAGGAGCGCTATATATGAACCAAAGGTGCGGTTCCGCCTATACTGAGCCCCTAGATTAATGGTTAAAGTGGACAGTGATCCACAATGGGTAACTGGGTTACCAAAGTCCACAGGGACTAAGAATCATGCAGAGTAAACAGCTAGAGAAACAGCTAACTATGTGAGCAGGATGGATCAAGGGTGACATTAACACTAGACAGAAAGGGACATTTTCATTTTAAGTTGTGGGATGAATTTGGGGTCAGGCACTACTAGTAAAGTCAAAACAGAGAAATGAGAATTAAAACAGAATACTTTATATGTTGTCAGAGAGAGAAGATGGGATGAGTACTCTGGCTGACCGTCTGATCATAGAAGCTAGATATAAAAGATATCTGAACAAAATAAAGAAAGTAGAATTTAGACAGGAAAATATTAATGAGAGTTAAAAGAAAGTGAGAGAATGATATGCATGTGTTGTGCACAAATGGGAAAAATGTAAGCGATTTTAGAAAGATATTGGTGTATGTGTGTGTGAATGCTGGGACCTTTAGTTCTATCTCTTGTGTGTGTCATGTACGCAGATGTGACCCCCTCCTTTGTGCTCTCCTGAAAGAAATGTGGCTGGGATGAGAGGTTAGTGATAAGCTGGAAGGACATCATGCCAATTCCAGTTTTTTAGACAAAACATTTATAACAAAATGTGCCGGGTTAACGAATCTAATGGTAAACAATGTGATCACAATTATTTTGAATCTGTTTTCCAAACATGGTAAAATGAAGGTTACATTTAACCCGTGTATTACACAAATTGAATATCCTTTGATAGTGGAAACAGTGCATTTAAAAAAGGGAAATTAAGTAAAATTAAGTAATAATGAGTATTAATTTCTAATATGAGTTTAACAATTTTATTAATAATATAGATATATTGAAACTGGTTTAGACAACTTTTGGTTGGAAATGAAGTCCAGGTTAATGGGGAAATTTGTAATGAATGGGATTAGTTTAGATTAAGATAACAATTTTGTAATTTTACATTTATACAATAAGCCCTTATTGAGAGAAAAAAAAGATTAAGATGAGGTTGTTATTTTGAATAAAGCTGCCATAATATTTAACAAAGCCAAGATGGATGGGATACATAAGAAGTTCTTCTACAAAAATGATATTGTAAGGTTTTTGATAATAACTTGATGTCAGTCCATGATGTAAGAGTAATAATAGATAAAATTTAAATATAACAGACCCATCACATCAAGTCCACACACCCTGTTAGGATAGATGCCACCTGCAGCAAGTTGTTTTTTAGTTTTTGATGCTTTCTGGTCCATCATACAGATTCTTGGTCCTTTTATTTATTTTTATTTTTGAAATCCAAAGCAGAATGTGTGGATTGTGAAATGATGTGCCCCTTTTTCTTGTAAGTACAGTGGTATAAGCAGAAGAATATTTTGGATTTATGGGCATCTCTGCATGACTGCAGGGTATTGTTATCATTTATTATAATATTGCTAAGAAAAAGTTGTCTTTTGAAACATGAAACTGGAGTTCTTACACAAACAGTGTGATAGAAAACAAGACATTGTAATATATTTATGCAAGCTGGACCCAGTAATGAAGGGTTCACCCCGATATATCAGAGCTGTAGCTTTTATGAAAAGGTGCTATTAGACAAAGTTAGATATTGTTTTGGTCAATGGTCCGACATTCTGCGCAGCAAATATACAGATAACTAAATGTTTGTCTAATGAAAGGTTTAAAATATGAGTTTATTTATGTACAAATCTAACAATGAAAAATGTGGACATTTATTCAAAAGAAAGGAAAAACCACATGTGTTAAATTGATGGTGTAGGAATCAGCTGCTGTGAGCCCAGTGCAGGACACACTCCCTGAAGACCCAGATATTACATTTTTTGTAGATTTGAGTATGCAGTTTATCACCCAGAAGGATACTCTGTATTCAAAGTCATTGGATCCTTTTTCCCCAGCTCAAGAAGCAGAGCTCCATGTTTTAGCAAAGCCTGTGAGCTATAAAAAGAGTGTATATTTATATAGATAGTCGAGATATAGAGAGCTTTTGGTTCCATTTGAAGGGCCAGAAGTTTGTTTTTACTTCGGCAGGTAAACCAATCAAGCATGCTAAGTTAATTTGATTGGCTGTTTTCAGCCTTCCAGGTTCTTGCTGAGGTAGCCATATTAACTTTCACACATGGAAGCAGACCAGGTGACTAAGGATGCTGCATTTACAGCCCCGGACACTTGATGGGTCTGTGCAACTCACAGATTCCACCCTAGTTCTGGCCCAGTATAGCTGGGATTAATAATTCAACTTTAAGGACCCCAGAACGAGAAGAACAAGTGGTCCACAGGGGGCAACTTCTTATGAAACAGGACTTTGGAAAAGATGATCATTTATGTGTGCCAGCCACTCTTTTCCCTTCAGCTTGACACATGGACCGTGTCATGAGTCACAAGCAGTTATGGCTGCCTTAGTAAATGAGCATGGGATAGAGCCAGGGTTCTCCACAGTTGTTTTTATAACATACCACTTCTTGTTTTACCTGTTACCAAAGGTGTTACCAAAAGCTGAACATCCCTCCCAGAGATTACAAAAAGATATATCCAGATGCCCAAGTTAGGATCTTACGAGTACGCATTTTGTCTGTATGGACATGTTTTTTGGATGTCTAGTGGCAAATGCTACTGCAAAGGCCACAGTAAAAAGTGTTATCAGAAGTAGTTTGTAAATATAGAGTGCAGAAAGTACAGAGAGTAACAAAAGAAATCATTTTTATAGGAGAGTCCTTACTAGAAGTTTTGAGGTTTTATTTTTACACCCCCTACTGTCTACAATGTATCAGACAAAGTAGAGTAAGAAACTAGAAAACTTTTGCCTGAATGTTTTCTTATATTTTATGAAGCCCCTAAGGGGGATGTTGGACTCTCTCCCTATGGGATTTGGTTTGGGAGTGTGTTACTCACTTGCTTATATTTTGTCTCAGCAGCTGAAGTCCTCCATTCGGATCTCACAGAGAAAGTTGCTGATCTTTTAAGGTTTTTGAAAAACTTATTTATGTGTTTTCTCCCCAATTCCAGATCCTAAAAGTTTGGAAGGATCTAAAACTAAAGCCAGGTGACTTGTGGATTGTTAAGAGACATTTATATATAAGGAAAAGTTTGGAGACTCAATACAGCATCTATTTCATGTACAGTTTTTGCAAAACGTGAAGAAAAAGTCACCTGGATCCACACCAGACACTGCAAAAATGACTTAATTAAAGAAATCTCTGTGTTTGATTTGTTTCCCTCTTGTGATCACAGTCTAGGGTACTTTTTTATTCAATTACTTTAATTGTAAGGGATATATATATATATTTGAAAAGTAGTTCAGCCAAGTTGAAGTCATATTTGTCTTTTGTGCGTCTTCCATTTTATGTAGAATTGTCTGTGTTCACATATGCTGATAAGTCAGCATGTCCACAATTCAGCTAGAAGGCCATTCTGGCCACAGGAGTGTACAGCCAGTACTCTGTAAATATGTCTTATCAATCATTTGTTTTTCACAATGAAAAGTCATTTTGTAATGAAAAAGTTGCTCAGCTATTATTTTCTCCACAATGGAGTTTTTTGCCTCTTTGGCCAGGACTACCTCTACCTAAGCGTGTGGAGGTTCCAGGTTAAAGGTGATAGCAGGTATGGTTAGTGATCAAAATATTGATCAAAAGAGGGGAGACTGTAATGGAAATTTGTAAGTTCTGTATATAATTGTATTGTATTTTGTATGTATTGCACTCTGCCCTCACTGTGCAACAGCACTAATAATGTTTTCAGTAAATGTTTACATTCTTTCGAGTCCTGATTAGAATTAGCCTGCCTATGTAACGCCCCTTGTTACCATAAACGTACAATTGTAATATTAATGTGATACCTACGTAATCATGTGCATAAAAACCTTCAATTGCGTCATAATAAAGCAGAACAGTTATTTGGAAAGATGCTGAGCGTATCTTTTGTGTCTGTTCCCTACTGCAGTAGTTATTATTAATTTGGAACCACTAATCAATATGAGGATAGGAGTTGCCTATCATCAATTTAACCGAGTCACTAGCGTCATTGGGAGGAACTGTGGCCCATCATTTATGTCATTGAGAGGAATCGTGCCCCATTACTGGTTTCATTGGGAGGAATTGTGCCCCATTGTTGGTGTTGCTGGGTCCCAATGTTGGTGTCATTGGTAGGAATTGTGCCCCATCATTGGTGTCATTGGTAGGAAATGTGCACCATCGCTGGTGTAATTGGTAGGAATTGTGCCCTATCATTGCGTCCCATTGTTGTTGTCATTGTGAGCAATTATGCCCCATCACTGGCATCATTGGGAGTAACTGTGGCCCATCATTGATGTCATTGAGATGAATTATGCCCCATCACTGGCATCATTGGGAGGAACTGTGGCCCGTCGTTGATGTCATTTAGAAGAATTGTGCCCCATCACTGGTGTCATTGGGACCCATTGTTGGATGTCATTGGGAGGAACTGTGCCCCACCATTGGTGTCATTGGCAGGTATTGTGTCCCTTCATTGGTGTCAGTAAATGAAATAGTGCCCCAAGGGCTGGATAAAAGCAAGCAAAGGACCGCATCCAGCCCTCGGGCCACAGTTTTGAGACCACTACTCTACAAGATAAAAAATACTCTGCTCCTGATCTTCTCTCTATCTTCTGATTACACCCACCATTGGCATATCACACATCCAACATGACCCTCCATAAGATAGAAAATACTCGGCTCCTGACCTTCCCTCTATCTTCTGACTACACTCAACACTGGAATATCGCACCTCCAACATGGCCCTCCATAAGATAAAAAATACTCTCCTCTTGACCTTCTCTCTATCTTCTGATTACATCCATCACCGGGATATAACACCTCCAACATGACCCTCCATGAAATTAAAAATATTCTGCTCCTGACCTTCTCTCTATCTTCTGATTACACTCACCACCGGAATATCACTCTTCCAACATGACCCTCCATAAAGGTAGAAAATACTCTGGTCCTGACCTTCTCTTTAACTTTCTGATAACATCCACCACCGGAATATCACACCTCCAGCGTGACCCTCCATAAGGTAGAAAATACTCTGCTCCTGACCTTCTCTTTACCGTTCTGATTACATCGACCCCCAGGATATCACACCTCCAACATGACCGTCTATATCAGGAGTCTTTAAACTTTCTAAACAAAGTGCCAGCTTACTGTCCTTCAGACTTTAGGGGTGGGGTGGGGTGGGCAGCCTGTGGCCATCGTGGGTAAAAAATGTCCCAGCATCAGTTGGAGTAAATAATGTCCCATCTTTGGTGTCAGCTAGAGGAATTGGGCCCCATCGTTGCTGTCATCGGGAGGAAATGTGGGCCATTATTGCTGTCATTGGTAGGAATTGTGCCCCATCATTGGCGTCATTGGTAGCAATTGTGCCCCATCATTGGTGTCACAGGGTCCCAGTGTTGTTGTCATCTTCTGATTACACCCATCACCGGGATATAACACCTCCAACATGACCCTCCATAAAATAAAAAATATTCTGCTCCTGACCTTCTCTCTATCTTCTGATTACACCCACCACCGGAATATCACTCTTCCAACATGACCCTCCATAAGGTAGAAAATACTCTGCTCCTGACCTACTTTCTATCTTATGATTACACCCATCACCGGAATATCACACCTCCAATTGGTAGAAAATACTCTGCTCCTGACCTTCTCTCTATCTTCTGATTACACCCACCACTGGGATATCACATCTCCAACATGACCCCCCCCCCCCATAAGATAGAAAATACCCTGCTCATGACCTTCCTACTCTCTATCTTATGATTACACCCACCACCGGAATATCACACCTCCAACATGGCCCTCCATAAGATAAAAAATACTCTCCTCCTGACCTTCCCTTCATCTTCTAATTACACCCACCACCGGGATAGCACACCTCCAATATGACCCTCCATATGGTGGAAAACGCTCAGCTTCTGACCTTCTCTCTACCTTTTTGATGTCCCTAATACTCAAATGGTGTTGGGCAACAGGCACCTTGCCTGGCTAGCACTAAGACATTTACAATGCTTCAACATGACTCAACATTACCATTCTGGTCTTGACATGACCTCTACTATTCTGTTGACTCTTACCCCCCCCCCCCCCCCCTCCATGGTGTCACATCTTCTAACATTACTCCTAATCTTTTGCCATTTGTTGCCTCTTTTGGTGAACAGGCCCCTTGCACTGAGCAATTTTTCTTCACTGAAAAGTCACATAAAAGCTGAATATCTTGGTTTCTGAGCCTAGGTCATTTCATATACAGTATTCACAAACAGTTGCACATCCTTTTCTTTTGTTTTGGTTTCTATACTTTTCGCAGTATTAGATGACCCAGCGGTGGGTTTCGATCACCTACAACAGTCACCGTTACAATGTGACCTTAGTACGCTTGAAGGATATTGATTGTTCTAGGATGAGACCTGCAGCGCCCCCATCCCTATCGCTGCAAAACACAGACACCAAGATTTATTGAGTGTTTATGATGTGGTAAAAAATAAAGAGCCTGAAAATGAGTAAAAGAGATCCACGGGTCCAAATATGAGTGTTCCTGTATGTGCAAAGAACACAACAGAACAGCAGACACAAGAGACATACAACTGAGAAATATCTATTGATTTTGTTTTTATATTGTTTTATGATTTTTTAAATGAGTATTTAATATATTTGTAGCCATATAAATGTATAATAATAATAGTCTGTGACTGTGGGGGGATATTAGAGTGTAAGCTCCTTTGGTACAGAGACTGAGGTGACTGGCTCACTGTTGTCTGTACAGCACTGCGGTATATGTCAGAGCTATATAAATGTAGCAGAATCTCTAACCTCTTCCAGTCTAATGAGAACCTGAGGCCACAGACTACTTACATCCTTCAATATGTAGTGGGCTGTGAGGCATAGTGGGTGCAAAAATGGTGAATGTCATTGGGCGTCAGACACTCCTTGGATGCAAAAGAGGTTTTATTTCTTTTAACAGTCCTTTTTATAATTTGCAAGGGAAAGAGGGTTAGGGCCAGGACACCCCTAAGTAGTTGCAATTTCTATAGGCAGGCTCCAAGACTTCAATAGGAGGACAGCCATACAGGGAAAGACCCCAGCAAGGTGCCATTTCTGCACGTGCAAGTTTGCTGTCTCCTATGGCAACAGTATTTAACAGTTCCTAACACAAAGTTCAACAGTTCTCTCAGCTTCACTACAATGTCCACTTGTAGTTATTCAGCCCCTTGAGGTCCTAGTCTCTCTCTGGACTCTGATTCACCTACTCTGAACCCCCATGAGCTCCTCAAGGCTTTTTCGGTGGTATCTCCCTCAAGCGTCACCCCCGCTTCCCTGCTGGGTCTCTAGCTTGGCACTCCAGATATCTTTCAAGCTTCACCCCTGCTGACCGGCTCGGTCCCTGGCTTGACACACAAGGTTGCTCTGCAAGCATCACCTCCACTGGTTGGGTTTCTGACTTGATCATCGCCTGAAGTTTCCCGATTCTCCACCATGCCCATTCGGTGAGAATACTGCTCCGGTACTTGCTTCAGTTACTCACTGTGATTCCTGGTAAAAGTGGTTGGCCCCTTAATGGCGACAGCTTCACTTCTACCTCTGACCACGACAGGTTCTCCTGCCGGCAGAACCGTCACTTTTGGTTGGAATTCAAGCCGCAGTCCCAACACTGCGCTGCTCTCTTACTTCTGGTTAGGCCCTCACACAGCCTGGCAGATAGATGCCCCCCGGGATAGGCCCAATCTCCGGCCTAGCAGCCCGGGGCAGACGACTAACGTCCACCCAGACGGCAGTCCAGGTGGCACAGAACACAGATTACCTGACTCCACCCGTATATAAAGGTTATCCCAGCAGGCCAAGGGATTCAAGAAAACCCTTGCCCATTGGCTGAGATATCCCATATACCCATACCTTGACCTTGAAATGCCCTTCTCACATCTAATGCCACCAAGTGTCTGGCCACCCAGTGGCAGAAGAGAAAAGTACAACAAGGCCAAACTTAGGGAGAAATCAATGGATCTCTAACAATTATCTACAGCAGCTACTCCTGACAAGGAATTAGGTGAGGAGCTCCATGACTAAACCCCAGGGTGCTACATCAATGTATAATAATAATAGTGTCTGACTGCGGGGGGGGACATTATAGAGTGTAAATTTTTGTTTATTAAAAAACCATACAAACATACAGTTTATTATTAAAAACTTATTTACACAAAAATAAACAACAACTAAACAAAAACAAGCGTGCTTACATCAGCAAGTAAAGAAAACAGTTTCCTGACAAGATAACATAGAAAGAAACATATTTTAATGACAACAAAAAAGAGACTACAAACCCCGAACCTCAACTTAAACACAATGCAGGCTAAGAAACATTTTTGAGATTTAATCGCCATCAGGATGCGATTCCAAACCCCCCCCCCCATTAACCCCTCCCCCACATCATCCACCCCGACTTCCACATCATTCACCTTGCATTCTGCACCAGTCACTCTCATTAGGAGAAACAATTAGGTGCAGACACAGACTTGACAACCACACTTTCTGACCCTGACTGGGGGGACACTAACATCACAGACGGCCTCACAGACACAGATTCTGATGGGACAGAGACACTAGGATCCCCTGGTACAACCTTTGCCAACCCAGGCTCTTCACTATCTGGACAAAAGAATTCCTCCACTAGCTCTGACTTATTGTGGAAAGCCTCAGGGCACCGGCTATAAGGGTGACCAACCTTATCACATAGGTCACATTTAATGATGTTACAATCCCTTGCCAGATGCCCCAGTTCCTGGCACAAAGAGCACTTCTGTTCTGAACATTTAGAGGAGAAATGTCCCTTGACTCCACATTTATGGCACACCTTAGGTTGACCAGGGTAGAAGACAGTAATCCTATCTCTACCAATAAAGGCAGAGGAGGGCAAATGCTGGACCACATTCCCACACACACTCAACCTCAATGACACTGACCACCCACCCGTCCAGATTCCTCTATCATCCACAATCTTTTTTAGGGGACACAAAGTTTCACCAAACCTCCTCAACCAGACCCATAAATCCTGGGGGGGTATAGACTCATTCCTTGTCAGGATAGTCACATTCTTAATCAAGGGCTGACGTCAGACAACTTTGGGGACAAGCCCCTTCCAGTCCGGCTGGCCCCTATACACATGCTCAAACCGCTCCCAAAACAGATCCAGCTATTCTGGAAGCACAAATGATAAATCAAATTCATGGGAACCAGCTGGACCGATAAGCGCATAAATATCCTCTGCCTTAAATCCCATGGCTAGGATCTTATCCACAACCACCCTCCTGATAGGTGGAATACCTCCTCCTTCCCACTTCAGCTGTACCACATTCCTACGTTTAATGGAAAGTGCGTTAGGTGAAAGTCGCACAACTGGCTCCCTTCCACCACCAGCAGCATGATTTTGTCCCGACACAGCCTTAGCATAGTTCATAACTGGGACAGATGACACATTTACTGGCTGCATAGGAATATTAACTGGCTGCTTAGGAACCTCTGAAATCTGGTTTGGCATTTCACCCACCACTCGATCCTCCCTCCTCCCCTCCAGCACAACAGTCCCACTCACCATAGTCCCAGAAGTACCACAAGTACCAGCAGTCCAGTTATTAGGTACACCAGCTGTTTAGCATCTATGCGACTTTCTTACTCTGTGATTTTAGCATCCATGTGGGACTCCTGCTCCTTCTTCTCACAGACAACAAGAGCTTCTGTGTCAGGATTGACACCATCTCTTCTTGCATTCCTTGCCGACTACAAGGATCCATTGACAGATGCAGTTTCTTTGTCTGTAGCAGCACTCACAGGAATGGCATCCATACACGGAGAGATATTCTCAACAAGCATTCCTTCACCAGCATTTTCCTGAACTGAAACAGCCTGTCCTCCATTTGCAGACACTGTAGCACTGCTGCCATCTTGATCAGACTTATATGAAACTTTTTCCACAACTTTCTCTTTTACAGGCTGAGGGACGACATTCTCTTCCTCATCTGATGAGTCGTGCCACTCAAGGCAGATTCCTCCTCCTGAGATGACCCAGGCTGCTGGGGTGGGAGGGGGCAGATACTGACTCAGGTGCAACAGATCATGAGACAGGGGTAGTACTGGGGCCACCATGTGAAGGCACTACCTTACCCCCATCCATACTGTCACCGTTGCTCTGGCATCCACCTTCTCGCTGGTACTGGCACAGGCACTCTCCTTCATCTGTTGGAATCTCTCCTCATTCTCATATTTTTCTCTAAACGCATCACTGCTTTCCTTCAGAAAAGTGACCAGCTTCTCCTGCTTCGTCAATGCCTCCTCCAGAGACTTTAGCTTGGAGTCTTCCCTCTTACTGCTCCCAGACTTACTGTGCAGAGATTTTTTTCCAGAAATCCACTTTTAGGACAGGAAGTTTCTGTTCCTCTTTGGTAATACAGCGAAGTTTATTCACCACTTTATACTGGATTGCTGCTAAGGACTCCGCTTGCATGGGGACAGGCCCAGGATCCAATGCCACGTGAGCACATGGTGTAGGCCTCAGTGCCTCTGGGGAGCCTCCACCTTTGTCTTCCCCAACATGGTCCATGCTTTCCTGGGAAAAGCCTGCAGGACAGGTCCCAGGCTTGCTGCTTCTCTCAGTTGAGATCCCAGCAGAGTGAGCCAACAGCACCTTGCAAAACAGCATCACCTAGTGGAGAAGTTCCTCTGGTGCAGAGACTGATGGGACTGGCTCAGTGTTCTCTGTACAGCACTGCGGTATATGTCAGAGACATATAAATGTATAATAATAATAATGTGTGACTGTGGGGGGACATTAGAGTGTAAGCTCCTTTGTTGAATAGAGCTGAATATAAAAGTAACATACTTTATAATACAAGAATAAAGCAGAGCTCTGGGTTTGTGTGGCCCTCCGGGGCCACCTTTAGATGTATAGTATAAGGTGAGCTCTGTGGAATAATGGTGTGCTGTGTGGCTCACATGGAGACAGATCCAGGAAACGTGGGGATGTTAGTCAGGCACTTAGTAAATCAATACACACACAGCTCATCTCTTGGCCATTGTCCTGGGATTGATCTGAAGTCTGGCTTTCCAGGAAAGCAATACGCCGTATTGCTCGGTCAATGTCAATCTCTGCGCTGCTGAACCGCCTTACACCTGGTGCTTTATGGCATCAGATGACTTTTATGTATCAGCTTCCTGTAAGTTGAAATGACATTTATGATTTGTCATCGATAGCTGCCATGGCTTTATGAGGCCCAGGCTGGTAAGGTTTATGTACAGCTGTGTTAGGTCGGTCAGCTCACTCGTCGTCTAATTTAAAGGAACGCTCCACTGAGGCCGGAAAGTTTTGTATTGCAAGTCTATTTAATATCCAATTGGAAGTGGCTTGTTATATCTGTTCAATAAGTGAAAAAAAAAATATTTGATCCCAAAACTTGGCAAAACCCTTGCACAGAGGTAAGACGTTTCTTGTAGTTGGTGACCAGGTTTGCACACATCTTAGGAGGGGTTTTGGTCCACTCTTCTTTACAGATCTTCTCTAAATCCTTAAGGTTTCTTGGCTGTCTCTTGGCAACTCAAAGTTTCAGTTCACTCCATAAATTTTCTATAGGATTAAGGTCTAGAGACTGGCTAGGCCACTGCATGACCCTAATGTGCTTATTCTTAAGCCACTCCTTTGTTGCCTTGGCTGTATGTTTTGGGTCATTGTCATGTTGGAAGACCCATCCACGACCCATCTTCAGTGTTCTGGCTGAGGGAAGAAGGTTCTCATCCAAGATTTTACAATACATGGCCCTGTCCATTGGCCCCTCAATGCGGCAAAGTCAGCCGGTACCTTTAGCAGAGAAACAGACCCAAAGCATCATGTTTCACCTCCATGCTTGACTGTAGGGATGGTGTTCTTAGGGTCATAGTCAGCATTTTTCTTCCTCCAAACACGGCGAGTCGAGTTCATGCAAAAGAGCTCAATTTTGGAATTTTCTGACCTCAGCACTTTCTCCCAATGCTTCCCTGAATCATTTAGATGTTTGTTGGCAAACTACAGATGGGTCTGTACATGTACCTTCTCAAGGAGGAGGAGGACCTTGCAGGTGCTGCAGTATTTCAATCCATGGCGGCGTATTGTATTACCAATGGTTTGTTTGGTGACTGTGGTCCCAACTGCCTTGAGATCATTTACAAGCTCCTCACATGTAGTTCTGGGCTGATCCCTCACTTTTCTCATGATCATCCTCACCCCAGGAGGCAAAATATTGCATGGAGCTCCAGACCGAGGGTGATTTATGGTTATTTTGTATTTTTTCTATTTGTGAATTATCGCTCCAACATTTGACTCCTTCTCACCAAGCTTCTTGCTGATGGTCTTGTAGCCCATTCCAGCCTTGTGCAGGTCTACAATCTTGTCCCTGATGTCCTTTGGCAGCTCTTTGGTCTTCCCCATGATGGTGAGGTTTGAATGGAAGAAAGAGATTCTGTGGACAGGTGTCTTTTATACACATAACGAGTTGTCGTACGGAGCACCTTCTTACATTGACAGGACTAATCTGTGTACCACATGAGCACCTACTGTAGCCAGTCTGTGGAAGAGAGAATTATTGCTGGTTGGTAGGAGATCAAATACTTATTTTACTCACTGAACTGCAACTCAATTTACAACATTTGTATCATGTGTTTTTTCTGGATTTTTGGTTGATATTCTGTCTCTATCATTGAAAATACACCTATGATAAAAATTATAGACTTAATTTCATTGTAAGTGGGCAAACTTACACAATCTGCAGGGGATCAAATCATTATTTTCTCAGCTATATATGTATTTTTCTGTCTTGTATTGAAAGTCATCAGGTTACTATTGTTCTGTAGTATGCTGACATCAAGTGTCCATTTAGAGCCCCTTCAAATTGTTTACGTGTGTGGTTTGGTATCTCTCTCTGCCCCCCCTTCCTGTTTAGCGCTAGTTAGTTCAGTCCCTGCTAGACCCTCCCCATTTCTTCTGTATCCCTTCAATCAGTGTTAGTACTTTGCAGAGACAGAGCATAGAAAAGTCATCAAGGTTGATTTACTAAAACTGGAAAGTGCCAAATTATAGGTATTGGAATTTCCTTTCAAATTTGGCTGTTAGTGAACGTAACGAATACGATTTTATCCGAAGTTACGAATTATCCGAAATAACGGATGCCGTATCTAAACGAATGGAACGTGACAAATTATTAATATTAATAATAACAATAATAAATAACAATAATAAAAACTTTTTTATTATTATTATTTATTATTATTAATCTGTTACGTTCCATTCGTTTAGATGCGGCATTCGTTATTTCGGATAATTTGTAACTTTGGATAAATTCGTATTCGTTACGTTCACTAACAGCCTGTCAGACACCATGAAATCAGACTGAGACAGAAGTACAGTTAAATCACACTTGTTTAATAATAAAAGTAAAACAGAACAAACGTAGTCAAAACATATCCAAAGTTCAGTAACCGGAATGGATAGTCAGCCAAGCCAGAAGTCAGGGATCAATGTAGTGGAACAGCAAGCAGGATCTGGAGCCAGATGGGATGTCAGCAAAGCAAATCTATAAACAGGAATGCAGGAGAGCGTCTCTGTAATGTTGACCAAGGCGAAGGCAGAGATCCTCTGGACTGGACGGCTTAAGTAGGCAAGACTGACGAGCAGGATATCATCAACAGCTGAGTAACTGTGGAGAGATAGGAGCTGGCAATTAGCCGACAGCGGAGCGGCCAGCTCTGAGAAGGAAAGGCTGAGCCCAGCCCTGACACAGCCAAATTTGAAAGGAAATTCCAATACCTATAATTTAATAGTTAGTTATTATTAGTTAGTTAGTTATTCTTTTGAATTTTCGGATTTTCTTTCTTATTTTCAAATTTACAAATTGTGATCATAACGAATGACCCGAAAACCAAAAAAAAAAACTGAATGAAACTAAAACGAACAAATTTTTCGGCAGTGCACATGTCAAGCTGTTAGTTCAGTTATCCTGATGGTCACATACTTGGCAACATTTCAGCACCCAGCCCTGGAACACAGTTAATCCCACCCACAATCAGCTTTAGGCCCGCCCAGTGGCTGGACTGCCCTGTCCAGACCCCATTAAAGCGGGGGTCCACCTATCTATCATTTTTTTTTTTTTTTTGGAGTTCATTCAAAAACTTTTCTTCTCATCATTATCTACTCACATGTTCTGTGTAATAAGTCCGCCTGTGTCCGATTTCGTTGTAAAGAATAACTTATAAAATTCACTGAAGGCGGTTTCCATCTTCATTGTGGGCATTTGAAGCCCACAAGCATGTATTTCCTGGATGTGGTGAATGCTGTGCTCCCAGCATTCACCGAGATGTTGTGGTGACGCTGTTGCACAATGCATGCTGGGAAGCCTGAGACTAGCTCCCAGGGGACTGTGGGAGGTCTGGGAGAGGCTAGAAACACGCCTACTCCCATGGGAGGAAAACCAGGAAGTGCTAAGAAGATTAGAAAAAAAAAGGTAATTACGGCGATTTAAATTTTTTTACACAGCATGTCAGCATCTAGGCAAGGAAGAGAATGCATAGAGATAATGTTCAAAATTTGGGTGGAACCCCGCTTTAACTAACTGGAATGGTCTGCCAAAAAACACTTCTAAGCACACAGGGAGTACCCATGCCTTTTTGAGTTAATGCGCATGCTAAGTAACAAAAAAAAAAAAAAAAAAAAGTGGCACTGTGATCCCAGGACACAGCCTGGGACACAGCATCATCCGGACTGATGTCCAAGATATGGGACTGTTCTCGCAAATTTGTAACATCTATGTGGTCATTGTAGTTTCCTTGAGTCTAATTCTAGACCGTTATTTTAAAAACTGAACCATTTTTTAGAAAATATTTTAAAGATTACCACCAACGGTGACATCTGTCCACTTCCCGGAGGCACTGTTGTCATCGCTGTTGTCGCATGGCGACTGGAAAACATCCAGCCATTAGAGGGAGCATCTACAGACCCGGGCAGTCAATACTGTAATTTAAATATGTAGCACCATCTATCTAGGTAGGTGCTGGAGTAAGGTTTGGTAAATGTAGGTAAATGTAGGCAGGCCTGGCTGGAAGCTAGGCCTGTTTGTTTTGGGGTTTGTGTGGGCTGGGAATGGTTTAGAGTAGCAGCTATGACTCACAGACAACATCACCTCACAGTTACATCCCTCTATCTTCTAGAGCAAGGGTCACCAAACTATGGCCCTCCAGTTGTTCAGGAACTACAATTCCCATCATGCCTAGTCATGCATGCGAATGTCAGAGTTTTACAATGCCTCATGGGACGTGTAGTTCGGCAACAGCTGGAGGGCCGTAGTTAGGAGATGCCTGTTCTAGAGGATTCTAGAAGAAGAGGAGGGGAAGAGAGGTGGAGCTGTCTGGGGGTGTCTCATGGAGCTCTGACCAATCCCCAACTAGGATTGGCAGGGGGCAGGCCTCCTTGAAATTCCCTGAGTCAGCCCAGCTGGGGAGGAGTTGTCGGGTGGAAGAACTGGAGATGAAGCACTAGGTTGTCGGGGTCTTTGAGGGAGCTCCCCAGTTTGGGGGGGGGGGGGTGACCTTGTGCCTGGGACTCAGGTGCAGGACGGAGCCCTTCAAGAACTCATAAAGGATCCAACCAGAAGGCACAGGAGGAGTCAGAGAGGACTGCAGGAGATAGTACTGCCGGGCAAGTCTTCTGGAATGAACCACTGGTTGCAGCCAGGAGGGCTGCTGGGTGACATGCACAGTTGGGAGGACTAGGGAGGCACGCCTGAGAGGACTGGGAGTGTGCAGTCTGGGATGGGTGCAGAGCCAGCAGTGTGGATTGTGATGTTGCGGGCAGTGAAGTCCGCCAGCTGCAGCCAGGAGGTCTGGCAGGGCCTGAAGAGGGCTGACTGGGACCAGTAGTCCATCGGTTAGGACAGCTAGCACTAAAGAGACTTTCCATATTTTCTGCTACACTATAGGGACCCACGGTCCCTGCCTGCAAAAGGCTATTGCAAAGGCCTGGCTGAGACTGTGTCAGGCCTAACCACCAAGTGCAAGCTGTTCCTGAGACCACTAAATAGGAGGCGACATTCAGGAGGAGGAATGGAGCGAATCTTCTGGACTGTACATAGTTTTTTCCCAACCAAACTTCTATGATTGTTACTGGGCATCCCATATATTCCTTTACCCATCCAAGTTTACCCCCTCAATAAAACAACAAAACAAAGCCAACGGACTGTTCATTGTCTTGGAGTGCCTGGGAAGTGAATGCCGGGCCAGGCAGGGGTGACAGGTGGGCCACATCACTTAGCAGTGCCATCGGGGGTACCGCTACAAATATGGTACAGCAAATGCACAAAAATGTAACAGATTGACATTTTCATGACGAAGAGCAGTGCAATGATGACCCAAAATAGGTGCTTGGTGCAAATACACTTTTCTTCCTTTTTATGATGTAAAAGACATCCAGAATCAGATTTGTGAGTCATTTTTAGAACTGAACAATGGGATGCCTCAGACTGCAGTGAGAGACTGATGATAATTATCATTACAGGAGCGATGGAACATCCATCTGCAATGATATCTGATCCCTGAGCATGGAGCTTAATATGTGACATTCTATACTTCTAATGGGGTTTATAATGAAAACCAGAGCCTAGCGATTTATACCGCGGCCGAGCACGGAATCCCATATTGTTGTATTGAAGATCCGTCCAACAAGAGAAATCTGAAAATATAGAAAATCACCGGGGGGGCTCCAAAATCGATCTCTTTCTTGCTACCATTTCTTTCCATCCCTTCCTTTTCCTTTTTCTAATGCTCTCCTTCTCTGCCACCCCCTTCCCATTCCTTTCCCTCTCTTTCACTCTAGAATTCCACTCTCTTCTTCTGAAATTCAAATAAGGTAATTGGCAGAATCAAATACATTTTAGCTTTGCTAAAAAAGGAGGCGTTTTTATTGGTTGGAGGAGAACAGAGGTTGGAAGGAATAATACCTAGGACATTATTAGGGATGAGGAGTAATACAAAGGAGATAGGAATGTTGTAGGGTAGGCCACACAAGTGCCTGGTGTAATATTCCTGATTTATCCACTAGGTGTAAAGAGAGATTTGATGTCAGCTGGCCACTGGTGGTCCCCAGTATTAGAGTGAGTGGTGACTTTAGATGTCACCAGAGGGTAATGCCAGCTCAGCTCTTCCAGTTCAGGGGCATCATGGGTAACAGAGCAGTGGTCTAAATGGTCTTGGTGGGATATGTTACTGGAAAAGTAAGCCAGCAAGATGTATCCAGCAAGGTTTACCTGTTTAGTTTCTCCTCGGGAGGAAGATGCAGGTAGGAAGATGTAGGACTTTTTGGGATTCCTCACATCCTCTTTGCATGGGTTGCTGGACTCTGGGCAACCCCTCTCGTTGATATAGAACACTCCTCAACGTTACTCTGAATTGGCTCTCTAAACAGTGTGAAGTTAAATAGGAATGGGCCAACATCTGTCTAGGATGACTGAAGCTGTACATATGTTATTTATTTGTGGCTCTCACCCCTGAAGGAGCTGCTGGAAGCAGACAGGTTCTCTCTAAGTAGTACAGAGGCCATTAACCACACCAGCACACCGACAATTAAATCTCAGTTTAGGGGATGTCTTTCTAGGGTTTATTGCTAAAGAATGTAAACAGGAGGATGGGGTTTGGGGTCACGGGATGGTTGGAATTCCTAAAGCCCCACATCTGCAGACCATAGGGCAATCTCTGGTCACTGATCCCTTCTGCTTTGCTCAGCTACCAGTCCCCAGTAAGATCTTTACTCGCAGGAGCTGTCCTTAGGAGCTGTCTGCCATTCAGCCTCCATAAGTAGTGAGAGAGATAACAAAATCCTTCTTCAGACCAGGACTCTGAAGCAGTGTCCTTCAGCAAGTATGTCTCCTTAGCAATTATCCTAAGGCCTTCAGCCAAGCAATCTCTGAGGCCCCAACTATAGTCTCTTGTCTCATTGATTCTGCCCCTAGGTAGGGGAAGCAGCCCCAGGAGTATCATTTGAGTATCCCTCCCTGGAAGCTGTTTCCAGAGGCGGGGGGAAGCAATCAAACTCTCAGCTCAGAATCAGACCTGATCAGACCAAAAACAATCAACAACCACTCCGCTCACTACAGTGGAGCAGAAAACAAAATTTCTTTATCAGACTAACTAGGAGGGCACTACATATTGTTTTTCAAGTAAATAGTTAATAGGGTCTCTCCTTCTCCTAATCTTAAGGTGGGAACATCCTGTGTGGTAAAGGCTGCAACTGAGGTTCACTGCCATAAGGCCTGAAGCATGTCTGTGGCTGACTGTTGGAGATGCTGATAAGGCTAAACCCAGGGTGTGCCTTTGAGGGGCGAGGTGCAGTAATTCCTGCCGGTGTAATGGGTACCCTGGGGATCCCCATGACCTGAGTATCCTGGTGGGTCAGGGAACAGACTTAAGTCCAGGCTGGAATGGGTTACAGAGACTACATGCTTCCCTCACCACATGGTAGTTAATCACATGGAGGACATGCAGCTTGGCATATGGCTCCCATCACGTTACACAGGAATAATACTTTCTCATCATGTCCCTCTCAGTCTATGACATGCTTTGACAAATACTGCAGCTATTTTCTCGATTGGCTTCTCTTCTGTAACAGAATGTGGAACTCCCTTGTCTTTCTATAGAAGTGTAATCCTGGATGAGAGCGTTGAGTCCCTCACTGCTGAGTACTTGGGGTCCTGTAGTAGGAAGTGGTCCTCATTCTCCAGGACCCCCTGGTCACACCATTGGCAGAAGGTGTGACCTATTCTGCATTGGTTTGTAGGTCTGTTTGGGCCATCCTGCTTCGATCTCCAGGCTGTGGGCATTCAATCTGTACAGGCTCAGGGCCTGTTTATCTTTGGGGTCTTGTAACACCTTCAGGCATTTGGCCAGTTTGTAGTCTCTCCATCCTGAGAGCTAGTTAGTTTCTGTGAGTTTGTAATTTAATTTCTCCATTCTCTGACATATTTTTTGGGGAATTGTTCATTTGTTTCAGATTTTGCACATTATTAAGAGTTATGAGATGCACAAGGTCCTGATGATTTGTTGCAGGCCTCCCGGTTTGGATTGATCTTTATTCATCAGCAAGGCTTTATGGTGGCATGAGTTGTCTCTCACTCACTGCCCCCTCTCTTCTTCTTCCCCCTTCATTTCTCTATCTTGTCTCATTTACATTAGGTTAAAAAATTGTAGCCTTTACATCCTCCACCCTCTGCCAAGGGATCCCCTATCAACTACACATAAACCATACAAATAACATCAAAATACTCCTTATACCATGACATCCCCACCTGAACCATTAGTACGATGCATGGACCTACACCATGTCCCCCAAATCCTGACTATTAAAGTAGAAGATGAGTAAAGAATTTATAAAAAATAAAGAATTAAAGAATTTATAAAGTAGAAGATGAGGTTCCTCACACCAGCACTGTTCTTACAGTCTTCAGTTTCCCATTGTTCAAGATCTGGTTCCCTGGTTCCCCCTGTAGCATAATTTTTCTTTGTGTAGCGTACAAGACGGGCCCTGGCTGTTCTTCTAATGCTGTAGTCCATCCTTTTTAACTTTGCCCATGTTGGGTGTTTTTAGATGCACAAGGCCCTGGTGATTTGTTGCAGGCCTCTCGGTTTGGATTGGTCCTTGTTCATCAAAACTGCCCTCTGCCTTCTTCATAGCACTGCTGTAAACAGCTGTGGCCTTCAGGGGTGATCATAGATCATGGCACCCAGGGCACATGCTCCTGTTCTTCTACTGACTGCCCCTGGTCTGCATTGAGATATCGACTTTACAGTTTTGGAACATTGTAGGATTTATCTGCTTTTCAACCCATCTACTATGTATTTCAAACTAGCAGGCGGAAAGTTCAAAACTAATCTTAGAATGTATTACTTTACTGAATGGGTGGTTGATGCTTGGAATCTCAAATCTTCAAATCTTCTGGTTACTGGATATTTTTGTTTATT
Source organism: Aquarana catesbeiana (assembly GCF_042186555.1). Lineage (NCBI taxonomy): Eukaryota > Metazoa > Chordata > Amphibia > Anura > Ranidae > Aquarana > Aquarana catesbeiana. The sequence goes on along the minus strand of NC_133325.1, from coordinate 16,955,248 downwards.
CCCTCTATTCTCCATAAAGACTATGGTTTGCAGTAGGTGAAAATTCCAGGAGGTCAGACATGTCTGCGGTTCTGCAACCACCTTGTTCAGCACCAACAATAATCTCACAGTCAAAGCCACTCACTGCTCATGTTTTCTATTCTAATATTTGGTTGAACTAAAAACAAGCCTCTTGACCATGTCTGCATGCTTTATGCATTGAATTGCATCTGAGTTAAAGCAGCAAGTTCAATAAACAAAGTATGAAATCAAACAGGTATATGGAGTCTGTTTCACCTGTCAAGACATTTCTGCGATCTAGGCTTCCCTGTCAGACATGACCACCAAGTCTTGGACCTTCCATGGAGCAGAAGCACATTTAGGTGAAGAAGCTTCTCCTAGTTTGCTAATTGGAAAATGCAATGCAGCAAAACACTGAAGAGTCTCCTGCTTTATGGTTTCTTCTCTATATTCCCACACATCAAATGTGTGCTGCAATGAAGCCTTATTTGCTCTAATGCCTCTAGAGCAGTCCTTGGACCAGTTCCTTATAGATACATCTATCTCCCAGTGCAGACCTTGGACCAGGGCCCCCATAACCCAATTTCAATACAGATCTTAAACCAGGGTACTCATACATCACCTCCATAGTAGTTCTTGGATTAAAGAGCCCTTATTTTGTGCAGACTTCTTACCTGGTTCAAATAGCTTGCTTCCAGAGCAGACTTTGGACCAGGGCCCTCTTATACCTCTTCTCCAGTGCAGACCTTTGACCACAGCCCCTATGGCTCACTTCCAATTCAGACCTTGGACCAAGGCTCCCATATCTTGCCTCCAGTGCAAACCTTGGACCAGAATTCTCATATCTCGCCTCCAGTACAGACCTTGGACTAGGGCCCAATTCCATGACTTCAGTACAAACCTTAATCCAGGATCCCCTTACGTCTACTCCACAGACTTTGTACCAGTGCCCCATACTTTGCTTCCAGTGCAAAACTCAGGCTCGGACCCTCATAAATTGCCTCCAGTGCAGACCTTGGACCAAGGGCACTTTGTCTCTCTTCCAAGCAGACCTTGGCTGTCATACCAGACTACCTTCATCCAAGTCTGATGATTTTTTTCTACTTGCTAACATTTAAAGGTACTCATTTTGTGAATGAAGATGCATTATAACAAAAGTGTGGAGCACAGAACACTGATGGTTCTTATATCCCCAGTGCTTGGTTTAGTAATGTGGACCAGAGTCCCCCATATTTTTCCACCAGAGCAGACTTGGACAAGGGTCCTCATACCTCTCCTCCAGAGCAGACCTTAGTCCAGAGTCCCCATACCTCTGCTCCAGAGCAGACCCTAGACTAGGGACCCCATTTCTGACTGTGCCCCAGAGCAGACCCTACACTAGGGTCCCCATACCTCTCCAGAGCAGCCTTGGACCAGGATCCTCATACCTATTCTGTAGAGCCAACCTTGGATAAGGGTCCTCATACCTCTCTTCCAAGGCAGACCTTGGACAAGGGTGCTCATACCTGTCCTCTAGAGCAGGTTCAAATACCTCTTCTCCAGGTCATACTGTGTACCAGGATCCTCATACCTCTACTAGGGAGCAGACATTGTACCAGGATCTCCATACCTTTCCACCAGGCCAGATTGTAGACCAGGACCCCACTATCCCTCATCCAGAGCAGACTTTGGACCAGGGTTTCCAAACCTCTGCTCCACAGCAGACTTAAGACCAGGGCTAAAATAGCCTAGTGGGACCACGTTTATCTGGAATATTCCAGTACTATGATCCTACAAGAACAATTCTAGATGACAGGTTGTCATGGTAATTATATGTTCACTTTTCTTCTTTAGTTATAATAACAGTTGCTGTTTCCAGGGATACCCATGCTCTTCACTGACACCATATGAAAAAACCCAGATCTCATCCTATGGGGGGTGCGAGCCTGAAAAAAAAAAGACTTTAGGTTGTGTTTTACTTTCTGCTTCAAAGCCAATTGGTGCTCAGATATGCAGCAATTCACTAGTTAAAAGAACTGTTTTTTTTCCCCCAGAATACCATGAATATATAATTTTTTAAATAATAAAACAGAGCAACAAAAGTGCAAAAAAAAATGCAGTTTTAGTTTGTTTATTGCTGAACTCAGGCAGATAAGGACACAAATGAAAGCAGCTTTGTAATCATTAATACATAATTAAATGTATTTTTATAAAATACAAGCAATGTAACCACCTGAATCTGCTCTGGTATCACCGTCTTTGTAGTTCACTGTACAGCAGGGCTGGAGTGTGAGAAGAAGAAGCAGCAAAGAAAGCCAGTCAGGTCATGTGTTGGCAAGGAGCAATGCTGATCTCACCACGGTGCTGCTTTTCTTTTCACTGTTCAGTCACAGGCTGGGGGCGGTTCCAGGACAACATGAAGTGAGATAAATTATGCTGTTCAGCAGACTGAGGACATCCAGTGGCAGAAAAAAGTACTAAAGGGGAAATCTCTAGCTCGAAGGTGAATATTGAAGCCCAAGCAGATTTTTATTTTATCGTTTATCTTGAAATTTGGCAATAGTTCCGTTTTATTGTTAACTTATTTTGCATAAAATAATACTATTAGAAATATTTTAATTCAACTATTTTCCCCTTTAACTGGAACCTAGTGCTGGGGAGGTTGACTCTTCCTGGACTAGTCAAATATGCTGGCAAATTAATTCAAAGAAAGTAAAAATGCTGCAAGTAATCCTTTAAAATACTTGTTTTTTCTGTGTCTTTCCTTGCATTTTTTTTAAAATTGGTGACATGGTCTCTTTAATGTACAGAAAGGTCATTGTGATCAGGTTTAGTTAAAAAAAAAGAAAAGAAGACACCGGAAGGGAGATGGCTGCTTAGAGAAGGAGCTCCGCCATTCAGAGCTTCAACTTAGCATCCCAGTAGCAAGTAAACCTCGACCCACGAGCACAAAGATGACGGGTAGGAGCCAGTCAGCCACCCGGTCTTGGCTGGACCCGTCTACCCAGCTGAGTAGGAACATTCCAGCGATGTTCCACACCCAGCACATGGACTCACAGGCCACATCTCAAACCGTGGACTGTAGTATAACAGGCTATGCCACCACCACTGACACCCCTGCAGTCTCTCTGGTGGGCATGACTGCCTCACAGGCCTCTCCTTTCCTGTGCCTAGCGGACCTCCAGCAAGTGGTTCTAGACATCAAGAGCACCTTGTCAGCGGCAATATCAGATTTAAAAACTGACATTAAAGCTGTTGCCTCCCATCTAGAACATGTGGAGTCGGCGGTCATGACACACGGTACATAACGTACAGCAAGTTGTAAATGTATACACCCAACACCTCATGGACATGCATAGGCACATGGAGGATCTAGACAACAGGGTTCGTAGACGCAATCTACCTGTCAGGGGGATTCCAGAGACAGTAGAAGGTCCCCAAGCTGCTGTTTGGGCTGTATTCAATACCCTGTTGGGCCTGTTGAAATGGAGAGGTGTCACAGAGCGCTGAGCCCTAGGGGAATGGACACTGATCCACCCAGGGATGCTGTCTGCTGTTTGGTTAGCTTTACCCAAAAGGAAGAAATAGTGCGCTTGGCCCGTAACCATGCCCACTTAGAACATGAAGGGGCACACATCCAGCTGTTCCAGGACTTATGCGCCATTACCTTACAGCACAGGAGGGATCTTCGCCCTCTCCTGCAAGTCTTGCGGGAAAGACGCATCCCCTATCGGTGGAAGTTCCCATTATGTGACTAATGCAAATCGCACAACGCAACTGCGAATGCCAGCGGACCTTCAACCTGTTTGTGACAACCTGGGCATCCCGATACTTCCCATTCCTAGTATGGTGCGTTCCTGCAAGCAGAGCCCTGGATCTCTACCCAGCCTGGTGACATCCCGAGGTCACAAAGAAGCACACCATGCCGCAGCAGACCCTCGGCTAACGCTCTACCGAGACGTTGCGGAGATATGGAAACAGATGAAAGCCCACGCGTCTCCCCATCATCTGCTCGTCACAGAACTGACCACTGAGTACACAGTCAACGTTATGGTGAGCTGTTCCATAGCTTCTGTTTGTCCCTGCCTATACTTATCGACACGTACTAACTGGCAACATGGTTCATACCACTACTCCTGTTTCTTGCATGAGGCGAGGGACTGGTAAGGAACTGTGGGGGGTTTTGACATTTGCTCATGTCCTTTCTCTTGCACTGACAAGTGCCCTGCTTCGCACTGCTGCTGAAATTCTAAGTACCTTTCCCATGCTTTGGGGAAAAACAATAACCTGTCCAGGCAGTGCTGCGGCCAAAGAGCACGACAGGTGATCTCATTATGGAACCTTGAACCAGTAAGAAGCAGAGGTAGGCGCTCACCTCCAATGACCCCACAATCTATACGTGACATTCCCGGCTCTGATCTGATCACAAAGAGAACTCTCTCACTCAAGGCGGCAGTTGAGCCTTGGGAAGATGTGTGCTCTTTCCACCCTGCAACACTGAGTCACCTGGTAACATTGTGGACAGCTACTGCACGAAAAGGCCAGAGATGCCATCCTATCTGTCAAGCTGATGTTATCCCTATAGTGTGACTGAATCCCCGGTTACTACAACTTAAATTTCACCATGAAGAAGAGGAACTCTAGCTCCTAGCTGTATAACTGGTCATAGGTACTAAATGCTAGATGACCTAGAGATCCCGAAGTCCAGAAACGTTCCTGCCCCGTCCACATTGGGCTGTGGGTGCTCTCCCATAGTTGAGCGGAGTTGTGTTCTATAATGTTCCCCACGTGCAGCACTGACCCCCGTAGGAGCCGCTGATAAATGTTCAATTCTGCACCCTGCTTATCAACCCCAAGAACAGTCTCAGCCCCTCTGGCACACCTGTATAATGATATTAGTGTAAGACCCAGCAGTATAGAAAAAACACAGGAAAGATACACTATACAGGATATTTACTGTAACCTTGGCACCTGTCCCTGCACCAGCTGCAATAAAGATAGATACTCACACAGGGTATCAATTAAACATATGAAAGTTTACTGGGGAAGAAGTTTTACACAATGAACAATGTGATAACTCAGAGACAGTAAATGACAATATAACAGTCAATGTAAATGTGAAACTGTATTCAAGGATCACCATAGATAGCATATGCAAACAGGTGCACAGTGGGACAGGTACTCAATACCCCTCAACAGCTATATTGAGCACCTTCCCACTGAAACCACCGAGCACACACATATACAATACTGCAGCACAATGCTATGAACATGAACAGCACAACACAATATATTTATGTCACCTCTGCCGGGTATATCAAAATGTTTGAAAAAATCTTATGCAGTTTGTTAGATCTTTGTTAGATCAGGTTAGATCACCGTTGTTTGCGTTAGATCTCACACAGAAAAAGAAATATTAACAGTTATTTGCTGGGGGGGGCTAACCCGTCATCAGCCCCCCCTTTCCAAAAAATTGACCAAACAATTAGCTATTTTGGAAGCAATTTGTTAGATCCGGTAAGATCAAGTGGTTTTAACGTTAGATCTCACATAATTAGAGAGTTATTAAGTGATTAATGAGGGGGGGCTGGCCCCCCTTTATCAAATTTTCTGGCCAAAAATCATTCAGGCTAATAGATATTCGTTAGATCCGGTAAGATCAAGTGTTTTTAACGTTAGATCTCACATAATTAAAGACTTATTAAGTGATTAATGAGGGAGGGCTGGCCCCCCCTTATCAAATTTTCTGTCCAAAAATCTTTCAGGCTAATAGATATTCGTTAGATCCGGTAAGATCAAGTGGTTTTAACGTTAGATCCCACATCATTTCAGAGATATTCCACACCAAAATAGAGATATTAGGTGGTACATATGGACGGGCTGGCCCCCCCCTTATCAAATTTTCTGGTCAAAAATCATTCAGGCTAATAGATATTCATTAGATCCGGTAAGATCAAGTGGTTTTAACGTTAGACCTCACATCATTTCAGAGATATTCCACATCAAAATAGAGATATTAGGTGGTATATATGGACGGGTTAGCCCCCCCTTATCAAATTTTCTGGCCAAAAATCATTCAGGCTAATAGATATTCGTTAGATCCGGTAAGATCAAGTGGTTTTAATGTTAGATCTCACATCATTTCAGAGATATTCCACATCAAAATAGAGATATTAGGTGATACATATGGACGGGTTAGCCCCCCCTTATCAAATTTTCTGGCCAAAAATCATTCAGGCTTATAGATATTCATTAGATCCAGTAAGATCAAGTGGTTTTAATGTTAGATCTCACATAATTTAATAAAGGTGAGCCAGGAACGTACACGGCAGGTGCCGGCAGGGGCCAGCACTGAGGTGGGTGGAGACAAAGAGGTGCAGGCACTAGCAAAGAGTAGATGGGTGACAGTCAGGAGGGGTAGAGGGGGAAGTGCCAGAGAGGCCGATCCAGGACTGGAGCATCCCAATAAGTACGCTCCATTGAGTGACATTGGTGTAACCAGTCAGGGACCAGCACTGCTGGAGATGAGGGACTCTCCTAGCTGCCAGGGGAAGAACTCCTCCAGTGAGAGTGGGGGGGCAGCAAAGGGAAAGGAAAGACAGATTCTGGTGGTAGGGGACTCAATTCTTAGAAGGACAGAGAGGGCAATCTGTAACCAAGACCTGAAGTGCCGAACAGTATGTTGTCTACCGGGCGCTCGGGTTCGGCACATCACGGATCTTGTGGACAGATTACTGGGAGGGGCTGGGGAAGACCCGGCTGTCATGGTGCACGTTGGCACCAATGACAAAGTCAGAGGCAGATGGAGTGTCCTAAAGAACGATTTTAGGGACTTAGGAGCTAAATTGAGGAAAAGGACCTCCAAGGTAGTGTTCTCAGGAATACTACCGGTACATCGAGCCACACCAGAGAGGCAGAGGGAGATTAGGGAAGTAAACAAGTGGCTGAAGAGCTGGTGTAGTAAGGAGGGGTTTGGGTTCCTGGAGGACTGGGCCGACTTCTCAGTCGGTAACCGGTACTATAGAAGGGACGGACTGCACCTAAATGAGGAGGGTGCAGATCTGCTGGGAATGAAGATGGCCAAAAAGTTAGAGGGGTTTTTAAACTAGGCGATGGGGGGGAGGGTCCAGAGACAGTGATAGCCAGCGCGGAAAATATTCCAGAGGGTAGTATTGGGGGCATTAGTGGTAGGTTAACCAAAGCACAAAAACACAAGGTGTTTTTCAGACGTCTCTGCAGGCGATCCACATACCCTCTGTGGAAAGTTGCTGAGGCATGGTTGAGGGATGTGCCGAAGGCCAAGTCTACTGGCCTACGGTCCGAACATCATACTATAGGGAGAGTAACCTGTGGCATCATTGGCGGTGCTGTTATAAGCATGCACAATGCCACTATATGCTTGCTCCAGTGCTGCTTTTGTTCTGAATTTAGAGTTCCAAGCATATCCAGGAGGGTTCGGTTGAATCTCTCTGGTTGAGGATCTCCTTGAGGATGATACGGGGTGGTTTTAGACTTCCTGATACCCAACAGGTCTAAAAGTCTCTTGATGAGACTACTCTTGAAATCTCTCCCTTGATCAGAGTTGATGCGTTGGGACAGACCATAGTGCACATAGAATTTCCCCGCGAAGATCTTGGCCACCATGGATGCTTGTTGGTCCCTCGTGGAAAACGCCTGGGCATACCGAGTGAAATGGTCAGTCACTACCAGGATATTTCCCTGCCCGCTCAGATCAGGCTCCAAGCACAGAATGTCAATGCACACCAGCTCCATGGGTCCTTGACTCTGAAGATGGTCCATTGGGGCAGCTCGGTGAGACAAAGTCTTCCTTTGGATACATCTGATGCAGGAGTGGCAATAGTCCTCAACTTCAGCCTGCATGCAGGGCCAGTAGAACCGGTCCCTCACTGGCAGAAAAGTCCTCTTGGGCCCTAGGTGGCCATGGTTGTCATGTAGGTGTCCGGGCTGGGGTCAGCCCTTCCCTTTCTGAGCTGTCCGCTCAGCTGTCAGCTAATTGCCAGCTCCCATTTCTCTCCACAGTTACCCAGCTGTTGTTGATTCTGCTCGTCAGTCCTGCCTACTTAAAGTTGTCCAGCTCACTTGATCTCTGCCTTCGCCTTTGTCAACATCACAGAGACTTTCTCCTGCATTCCTGTTGAAGACATGCTAGGTTGACGTTCCTTCTGGCTCCTAATCCTGCTTTCTGTACTACTACGTTTATCTCTGGCTGTCTGACATTTGCTTGGCTGACTACCCGATCCGGTTACTGACTACACTTACTCTGTTTACCTTATTATTATTATTATTATTATTAAACAAGTGTGATTTAACTATACTTCTGTCTTGGTCTGATTCATGGTTCCTGATAGTAGGGCAGTTAATACTGTCTCTGTCTGTTTTTCAGGTAGGAATAGCTGTCATTTTTCTTCAGAATCGTCAGAGGGGCCCCTTCGATAGACCAACCCTTTGTGCACCTGAAACCTATCCCACTCTCGGTGCAGCAGATGGGTTTCCTTCGGGGAGTCAGTGAGGAGCAAGTCAGGGCGTTGGCTCTCCAAGGCCTTCAATGCAAAGCTACAGGGAGGGTCCTCCAACTGGTGACAGCTTGGGCAGACCTTCATCCCCGACTTGGGCGACATTGCAATAACATCTGGGGACACCAGCAGCTGACACTCCAACCTCTTCGGTCCTGGATCCAACTCCAGGTTGATCTTCTGCTCCTTGACATAAGGCTCGTACCCTTCAGGTGTCAGCTGGGCCTATTCTTCTGGAGGGTCTCTGGAACAATGGGGCCTTCTTGACAAAGCATCCGCGTCTTGTTTCCTGACCCCAGTCGATACTTCAGGCTGAAAATAAACCCTGATAGAGCAGCCAACCATCTGTGACCCGTGGCGTCCATCTTGGTGGTAGTGAGGATGTAGGTGAGAGCATTGTTGCTGGTCTTGATCATGAACTCCGCTCCATACAGGTAATCCCTCAGCTTATCCACCACTGCCCACTTCAAGGCCAGGAACTCAAGTTTGTGCATGGGATAGTTCTTCTTAGTTCCGACTCACGTAGGCAACAGGCCGTAGATGGCAGTCATTGTCTTGATATAGCACCCCACCTAACCCATCTGGACTGGCGTCAAAGTGTATGGCTTGGTTGGATCTGCATAGGCCACGACTAGAGCGGTTGTTAGGCTTCACTTTAGCTGCCTAAAACCTCTTCACACTTCGGAGTCCATTGTTCCTGAATGGACTCTCTGGGTTTTCTGGGCCCTCCAGCTGATCTGACAGGCTTCACCAGATCAGGGTCAGCGTCTTAGCAAATCCCTTGACAAATCTTCTGTAATAAGAGCAGAATCCCAGAAATGACCTAAGCTCAGTCACGTTGGTAGGCCTCGGCCAGGAGGTGACAGCTTCCAGCTTCTGGAGGTCAGTGGCCACTTCATCAGCAGACACAATGTGACCAAGGTAGTTGACCGAGGGTTGATAAAACTGGCACTTTTCCAGAGACAGCTTCAGCCCCCTCATCATGGAGTCTCTTCAGGACCTTCTGCAGAAACTCTTCGTGCTCTTCCAGGGTCTTGCTGAAAACGATGATGTCGTCTAAGTACACCAACACCTCGATCAGTTTCATGCCACCCACGGTCTTCTCAGTTGGCCTTTGGAAGGTGGCTGGGGCACCAGACAGGCCTTGATGCATACGGTCAAATCCAAAGATCCCCTCCGGGGTAATGAAAATGGTCTACTCCCGATCCTCAGGGTGCATGGGGATCGGGGTGGTAATAACCACTCTTCAAATCCAGCATGCTGAACCACTTTTCTCCTGACAGGCTCTGCAAGGCTTCTTCTATCCTTGGGGTAGTATATTGGCCGGGAATGGTCCTTCGGTTCAGCGTCCGGTAGTCAATACCCAGCCTCAGTGACCCATTCTTCTTCCGTACCACCACTATTGGGGAAGCGTATAGACTCTGGGACTCTCGGATGATACCTGCCCTCTTCAACTCTGCCAGTTGTTCATGCAGATCCTCCAAGTCTGCTAAAGGAATCCATCAAACTCTTTCCCTGAACAGCTTATACACTCGAAGAGATGGATCCGGTATTGGGCACTTTTTGCACACCCCGCATCAAATTCACTCTTGGAGAATGCAGCCTGCCATCTTAGGAGCTGAGTCTTGGCCCTTTCTTTCCATTTAGGCAAAAGGGGAGTATTCTTCGGATAGAGCTCCTCCACAGAGATCCCATCCTTTGCTCCCCCCACCAAATCAGATGGCAGGACTGGGGTGGCCAGATTCACTTGTCCCAGCAACATCTGAGCCGGCATCTTCACTGACGAGGCTGTTATGTTGCGGGCACTAACCAAGATCTTCCAGTGACTTCTTTGCAACCCTTTGGTTGAAACCACCTCAGGAATTATCTTCACTCCCATGTCTTCTCTCTGTCCTTCTGATTCAAGGACAATGAAAGGGCCTGCTTGCTTCCAATTTAGCTTGACAGATGCTCGTAAATAGGCCACTTTACCAGGCTGTAACACCTTCTTACACTGGGCCAAGCGCCAGATAATTCCCTTCTGTTTTTGTACCAGGTGCTGGTAGGCTTGTCTCAGCATGGGGTGCACACTTGTAGTTGAAGTGCCCGGCTCCAGAACAAGAGGTGTCAACAGCCTTCTGACAACATCAGTATTGGTCCCTGTAGAGAACTCTTACTGGCCCCTGGTGGGCGAGGACAGACCACTGCCTAAGTTTCAAAAGTCTCGGCTTTCCCAGCCATGGAGGGATCGAAGGTCAGCTTGACCAGTAGATAGCTATCATAGGGGAAGTTCTGAGTCACAATGCCCCATCTGCAGCTCTTCCAACTTCTGCAAAGGCAGGTGCTTGAGGTGCCTGTCATAGAAGTCTCTGTAGAGAAGGGTCACTTAAGCTCCAGTATCCAGAAGGGCCTTGGTGTAGACTCCCTTTACTTGGATGGGAACAACAGCAGAAGGTCCCACCAGCTTGTCAGGGAGCATGGAGGAAGTGGTGGCCCTGGCCTGTTCGGTGGTTTGTATCCGCGCTTCTCTGCGAGGTTCTGATCGGGCTTAATTCTGTGCTAAGTTCTGGGAGGCTGGTGGTGTGCATTGACTCTCCGACACCAGGCAGCATTTGTCAAAAGAAACAGGACACTGGGTTGCTTGGAGGCAACAATGGGGGGCCCTCTGCAAGGGTTTGAACTTTCGCTGCTGTCTCTTCATGTGATTGGTTTTGAGCCAGGTACCGTAAATGGGCACCCAGTTGGCTCCTTCACCAGAGCCCTCCGAAGTTTTCCTCTGGCTTCTGGAACTGTGTTTCAGGCTTCACTGGGCTTGGACACACCTGTCGATTAATGTCCCACATAATTTCAGCATACCCCAGTATGCTCAATGGCACTCCTCACTGGATATAGACACTAGTATGGATATGCGTGCATCGCTACCAAATATCCATAATATTCCTGTAATTATGGATAATCAATCATTAAAATCACTTGATCTAATGAATATCAATTAGCCGGGGTGTTTTTTTGGCCAGAAAATTTGATAAGAGGGGGCCAGCCCCCCTCACTTTATAAGTCTGTAATTATGTGAGATCTAATCTCATCCTTTTTGTACTACCACCTAATATCTCTAACGTTAAAACCACTTGATCTAATGAATATCTATTAGCCTAGATGATTATTGGCCAGAAAATTGCATGTAGGGTGGCCATCCTGTCCTTATGTACCACCTAATATCTCTATTTTTATGTGCAATATCTCTGAAATTATGTGAGCTCTAACGTTAAAACCACTTGATCTTACCGGATCTAATGAATAGCTATTAGCCTGAATGATTTTTGGTCAGAAAATTGCATGTGGGGGGGCTAACGCGTCCTTATATACCACCTAATATCTCTATTTTGATGTGGAATATCTCTGAAATGATGTGAGATCTAACGTTAAAACCATGTGATCTTACCAGATCTAACGAATATCTATTAGCCTGAATGATTTTTGGCCAGAAAATTCGATAAGGGGGGGCCAGCCCCCCTCATTAATCACTTAATAAGTGTCTAATTATGTGAGATCTAATGTTAAAACCACTTGATCTTACCGGATCTAACGAATATCTATTAGCCTAAATGATTTTTGTCCAGAAAATTTGATAAGGGGGGGCCAGCCCGTCCATATGTACCACCTAATATCTCTATTTTGATGTGGAATATTTCTGAAATGATGTGTGATCTAACGTTAAAAACACTTGATCTTACCGGATCTAACGAATATCTATTAGCCTGAATGATTTTTGGCCAGAAAATTTGATAAGGGGGACCAGCCCCCCCTCATTAATCACTTAATAACTCTCTAATTATGTGAGATCTAACGTTAAAACCACTTGATCTTACCGGATCTAACAAATTGCTTCCAAAAAGGCTAACTGTTTGGTCAATTTATTGATAAGGGGGGGCTGATGACGGGTTAGCCCCCCCAGCAAATAACTGTTAATATTGGTTCTTCTGTGTAAGATCTAACGCTAACAACAGTTGATCTAACCTGATCTAACAAAGATCTAACAAACTGCATAAGATTTTTTCAAACATTTTGATAAGGGGGGGGGGGCTAACCCGGCAGAGGTATTTATGTCATGTATTCAAGGGCTCCCCCTAGGCGGCAATGCAATGTTCCAGATGTAGAATAAATGGTGATAAAAGTTCCTTGCCTTCAGAATCTTGGCTAGCTTATAGTATTTTAACTGCGGTATTTGTAAATCCAAAACGAGGAAACAAGTACAGCTTTATAACACTTCCTTTCCTTAGCAGTGAGTGTAATTCTGCATGGACTTTATAGGATAGAGAAACCAATGTCAAAGTTCCACTGCATGCGGTCTGTGAATAAGTGAGATCACTTTTGTGAGACTACAGGTCCCCCCAGCAGTCTGTGACCAAATCACACAATAACAGTACACTCTACTGATCTGGCCAAGTGCCCGCTCACCACAAAGGCTCCTTTCCTGGTATCTCAGTCCCGATCCAAGCTGTAGCTGTCACACCGCACCACTCCTTCTGATGTCCGGTGACTGTAATGCAGGAAACCTCTAGAAATCTTGGATCCTCCGGTCCATCCGCACGCTGGTCCAGCTGACTGTGCTCTGAAGCTCCTCAGAGGCCAAACGATTCCGCTCCGTGCCTTCCAGGCCGCAGTCTGGCGGTCACACACAGACCTCCCTGCAGGCAGGCTTTGAATGGCGTCCCAAGAGGCCGGAAAAATGGCCCGCTGTCCCTTTTATTTGCCTACCCAGCAGGCTGTTCTATGACCTGGCATTGTGGGTAGGTGAACTGGGCATTGTGGGTCAGTAGTTCCCAGATTGGTTTAAGCACATGAGTCACTTCCTCTTAAATTACATTTCTCCTAATGCTTAGTTGTTTGTTGCTGAATAGGGAAAAGTTCAAGCCAAAGTTGTAACAGCCACTAGAGGGAACCATTCCCTTACTTAAGGAATAACAGACCACTCGGTAAGATGACTTTGGTAAACCCCTGCGTTACACTTATGTTAATTATTCCAGGGTATACATTCTGGAAGCAAACCGGGGCGATGGGATCTCTTGCCCCTGGACTCATCTTTGAACTAGGTGATCCTGGGAGCAAAGGTCCTGTTAGGCCAATATAGTAAACATGATGGCAGTTAAGTTTTTTATGTTTTTCATTTAGTAGTCCTATTATATACTATCACTATTACTATATGGTGTTATGGCTACTTCTGACCCATCAAGGACTTCCAACTTGCCCAGATGGCAAGAGGCCAATGAGGGCTCTACCCAGCTATTTTGGGTGGGCCTGCTCGACATCCCACCATCCATCGTGGCCGGGGTCTCTCATTAAAGGGGTTGTAAAGGTAATTTAAAAAAAAAAAAAATAACAAAAAAGTTATACTTACCTTTTACTGTGCAGCTCGTTTTGCACAGAGTGGCCCTGAACCTGGTCTTCTGGGGTCCCTCGGCGGCTGTTTCAGCTCCTTAGTGCGAGCTCCCTCGCATGGTTATTGCGGGCGCGCTCCCGTGATATAGCCGCTCACTGTATCACTCGGCCCTGCCCCCCGGCGCGCCGCGTCATTGGATGTGATTGACAGCAGCGCGAGCCAATGGCTGCGCTGCTTTCAATCCATCCACTGTAGCCAATCAACAGCCAGGCTGAGCGGCGAAATGGATGTCGGGAGCGAGCGGCTGACTTTCGAGGGGTCAGGTAAGTAAAACGGGGGGGCTGGGGGAGCGGTATTGTCGGAAGTTTTTTCACCTTAATGCATAGAATGCATTAAGGTGAAAACATTTTTACCTTTACAACCCCTTTAATGTTTATGCTTGCTCTCTGGAGCTTCTGGATGGTTGGTTGCATATTTTGGTTTTGGTGCTAGGTTTCTTCCCCACCTCAAGGAGGCAGGTTCCCCCTTTGAAACTAGCCGGAACAGTCTTTTGTTACTCTTGTACCCCATACTCTCCCCTTTTACTTAACTCAACTAGACTGGAAATACCTCCGGTACTTTATTCACAAACCCCATATAGTGGTTAGTTTTCCCACACAAGTGCTAAGCCTCTCTTAGGTTGCCGGTGTGCCCTGAATGGCTTCCTGGGGCATGTTTAGCTCTTACCTTTATCTCCCCTACTTTCATACTCCTTTCCTTTCTATCCTCTGTCCCCTGCCCCCTTCCCCTCCCTCTTAGACCCTTTCCACTGAAAACTTGGGGGTGGTATTGATAAACGCTCTTGTCCACGGAACATGCCTTCTACAGTGCGGTCATCGGCTCCTCTATCCCACAAGGTTTACTCCCTGAATACTAAGGGCCTCAATATCCCGGAAAAGAGCAGCAGTGTTCTTGCTGAAGCATACTGCCATAGAGCTCAAGTGATATTTCTGCAAGAATTGCGCCTTTGCAATAATCAATTTCCAGAGGTATATCATGTGACTTGTGCTGACTCCAAAACTAAAGGGGTCTCAACAGTGCTTGCTAAAGCATTTGCATTCAGCCTTACTGACCAGGTCCTTGACCCAGAGGGCAGATTCCTTTTCCTGAAGGGGTTCTGGAAAAATAGACCGGTGACTCTAGCAAATATATACTGTCACAATTCTAGACAGGTGACCTTTCTGAAGGAGGTTCTCCTGAAGCTTACGTCATTTCAGACAACCTTCTAATACTGGGGGGGAGACTTCAACATTGCCTTGGACCCGCTTCTTGATACTTCCACTGGTACCTCTTCATTTCCATTCTCTGCTTTACATCAAGCGAAGCTTCACTTAGCCTCTCTCGCGCTACATGACACATGGTGCACTATGAACCTGCAGGAGAAAGATTATACATTTTTCTCGTCTCGCATAACTGATACTCGAGGCTAGATTATCTATGCATTCAACAGACAGACTGGACCTGCCTCTTTGATATGACTATTGAGAGCATGGTACTCTCTGACCATTACCCGATCACGCTGACTTTACAATTTCCACAGAGGAAGACGTCTACCAGGATCTGGAGATTGGATGCCTCCCCTCTTACTGAACCTGGGGACCTTTCTGACATCACACAGACCATTAGGGACTACTTTCGACATAATGACACACCAGATATGTCCCTCATGACTCAATGGGAAGCACATAAATGTGCATCTGCTAGCCATCGCAACCAGGAAGAAAAAGGAACACCAAACCATGATTCGAAATCTGTCTGAAAAAATAGCCTCGCTGGAAGCACAGCATGAATGCTTGTTGGTAAGGAGGGTAGCGAAAGACTTAGCCGACACACTCAAGCGCTTCTACTAGAAGAAGTATTTAGAAGGGCACGGAAGTGGCAGGTGCTATCACAGAAGTTATTCTATGAGCAGGGCAATAAACCAGGGAGACTCTTAGCGAGGTTCACACAGAAGATCACTCTCACATCTACTGTCCATCATGTAGTAGATACAGGTGGGGCAACCTATTCCAGAAATGAGGACATTGCTCGTCAGTTTCACTCCTTCTATAGCAAACTGTATGATCTTAAATCAAAGCTAATGACTGGCAAGCCTTGGAAGCTCCGTTGTCGTCGGGGGGAGTGGAAGGAGGCCTTGAAGGCCAAGAAACCCGGCAAAAGCCCAGGGCCGGATGGCTTCTTGGCACAATATTACAAAAGTTTTGCAAATCTCTTGGCGCCGGGTTTCCTTAAGGCCTTCAACACCCTCTTCACACCCCTTGCACCTTGGGACGCCTATTAGAGGCTTATATTTTGGAAATCCCTAAAGAAAAAAAGACCCCACGGATTTAGCCAATTACTGACCCATTTCCCTTCTGAATGTGGGCGTCAAATTGTTTGTCAAGATCCTGGCCACCCAACTGTACTACCATGTGTCTGCTTGGGTGGGTCTGGACCAGGTTGGCTTTGTCCCTGGAAGAGAAGCCAGGGACAACACCATCTAGGCCCTCAATTTACACCACTGGCTCACCTCTACCCAATGGGAAGGTTGCTGTCTGGCTAAGGCGTTCGACCGAGTGGCCTGGGACTATATGGACGTGGCCCTGGAGGCCCTGGGACTGGGACGCTGTATGCGGGCCTTTATTGGAGCGCTCTACGCCAACCCCAAGGCTAGAGTTCAGGTCAACGGCCACCTGTCGGATGCCTTCCCCATCCATAATGGGACCAGACAGGGATGTCTAGGATGGAAAATGGTATAAAGAGAAAGGAGGTTTCCACCATGTCAAGATGAGCAATGTAGTGGCCACATCCCTGGAATATGTAGAACAAAAGGAATATTCCCCCTAAGATGGGACTTTAAAGGCCACAAACACTGAAGTGCGTAGAAAATGAATTTATTGATACATAAAAAAGATTATTCTAGATCAAACAATTGAACTAACCTTAGCGTCTATGACTGTATATATGTGACAAACATAACAAGAAACAAGATACAATGATACATATAAAATAACACTAATACTCTCCAGTGAATGGTAATCCCTGGTACCCGACGCGGGCACGTTTCTAGTTTAATACCTTCGTCAGGGGTAGAGAGTAGAGATAAATGCGGTCATACATAGTTTAACTCAAACGGAGTGACTCCATGTCGAGAGCAGATGAGGCCAGAGGCATTGCAGAGAGAGGAGAGACGCCACATACACTGACACGATCGCTAATATATGGCGCAGGCATGAAGACAGGGCCTGTCTGGTGTTATCCACGGATTTTGGAGCTTCATTGAAGGCTCCGGATAGCTCCCGTCCCGACCTTCTGCAGAGCATATACCGTCCACACTCAACTGCTGGAACTCAGTTGCTGCTGTCCATCTGTTATTAAACAGATTTTGGAACTCACTATCCCAAGCCCATAATGACCCTGGGCTGGCGTTTACCTGCACCTCCATCCTGACAGTTGCCTCATCTGCTCTCACCCTGTTTGAGTTAAACTATGTATGACCGCATTTATCTCTACTCTCTACCCCTGACGAAGGTTTTAACCTGGAAACGCGTCCGGTACCAGGGATTACCATCCACTGGAGAGTATTAGTGTTATTTTATACGTATCATTGTATCTTGTTTCTTGTTATGTTTGTCACATATATACAGTCATAGATGCTAAGGTTAGATCAATTGTTTGATCTGGAATAATCTTTTTTATATAGCAATAAATTCATTTTCTACGTGTTTGTGGCCTTTAAAGTCCCATCTTAGGGGGAATATTCCTTTTGTTCTAGGATGGAAAAGGACCTGGGGGTCCTAGTAGATGATAGGCTCAGCAATGGCATGCAATGCCAAGCTGCTGCTAACAAGACTCCCGTTCTACAAGACTCTGGTCCGGCCTCACCTGGAGTATGCTGTCCAGTTCTGGGCACCAGTCCTCAGGAAGGATGTACTGGAAATGGAGTGAGTACAAAAAAGGGCAATAAAGCTAATAAAGGGTCTGGAGGATATTAGTTATGAGGAAAGGTTGCGAGCACTGAACTTATTCTCTCTGGAGAAGAGACGCTTGAGAGGGGATATGATTTCAATACCGTACTGGTGACCCCACAATAGGGATAAAACTTTTTTGCGGAACGGAGTTTAACAAGACACGTGGCCACTCATTAAAATTAGAAGAAAAGTGGTTTAACCTTAAACTACGTAGAGGGTTCTTTACTGTAAGATTGGCAAGGATGTGGAATTCCCTTCCACAGGCGGTGGTCTCAGCGGGGAGCATCGATAGTTTCAAGAAACTATTAGATAAGCACCGGAACGACCGCAACATACAGGGATATACAATGTAATACTGACATATAATCTCACATATAGGTTGGACTTGATGGACTTGTGTCTTTTTACAACCTCACCCCTTCCCCACTGTATTCTAACGAATCCGAACATAAAACCAATAGAGGTACATCAACGGGAATATAAGATTGCCGCCTTTGCGGATGATATTCTGCTCTTCCTCTCATCCCCGTTGACATCCTTACCTAATGGACTGCCAGTTCTAGAACAATTTAAAATGATCTCAAATCTGAAAATTAATTAGTCAAAATCTTTCACGCTAAACATCTCATTACCCCCTAAACTAGTACAACTCTGTCAGACGAAGTTTCCGTTCCGCTGGAAAACAGATGCCATCACTTATTTAGGTTTCCAACTCCCTAGTAAACTAAAAGATCTTTATGAAAAAAACTTGTTATCAGAATTGAGAATTATACAGCAGGATTTCCACAGGTGGGAAGCCCCCACCATCTCCTGGTTTGGACGGGCCTCAATACTAAAGATGAGGGTACTCCCCCGTTTACTGTATAAGCTGCAGACTATCCCGATTCGCTTGCCACCCTCCTTCCTTGCAGCCTACAAAAGGATGTGTAGGGCTTTTCTCTGGGGAACCAAGGCGGTACGAATTGGGTGGGCAAAGCTAGTATCACCGAAATCTGGAGGGGGAATTGGCCTTTCCGGACCTGCAGAGGTATTACTGGGCAGTCCATCTGACCTGAGTAGTGGACTGGAGGCTCCATACAAGATGCAAGGGCTGGGTGTTTGTGGAGCAATTGATCTCAGGAGCTTCGCTTCGCTCAATTCCCTGGTTCTCAAAGAAACACATACCGGCATCCATTCACTCTCATACTCTTATCGGAGCAACCCTGCATGCCTTTGAAAGGGCATGCAAAGTGCCATCGCTTTCAGCTACAAACTGAGCAATCACGCCTATTAAAGGTTATCCAGATTTTCCTCCTGGTATGGCGAGGGCCTATTTATCAGCAGAGTGGCCACACGCAGATATGCAAGCCAAGCACTTGTTCTCGAGGGGAAGGTTCTTCTGGCAGGGAGATCTTGCAGCAATGTCTAACACTAAGTCTTTCCCCTTCTGGGCCTATATTCAACTCAAACACTACTTGGACAGTCCCGCGAGCAGGGAAAGCTTTATGAAAGCTCCTACAGTCCTGGAGTCACTGTGATCTAGCTCCTCTTCCCACAGTCATTTGATCTCAGTGCTTTACGCCTCAATGTTCGGGGAACCTTATGCTTGGCTGCGCTCGGAACATGCCTATTGGGAGACTGAGCTGGACATGGTGATAGAGGACACTAGTTGGGACCACATTCATCTGTATATTCACAAAGGCTCTCTAAATGTACACACTCTGGAAAACGGGTACAAAATCCAATCGAAGTGGTATAAAACACCGGAAGTACTCGACAAATTCATCCCAACAGTTTCGGATCGATGCTGGAGGTGTGAACAGGGTTTAGGCACTCTTCTCCACATATGGTGGACATGCCCACTGATTCAGTCGTATTGGCGAAAGGTCCATGAAGTAACGATTGAGATATCCTCGCTTCCTTTGGAGTTTTCACCAGCGCGGTACCTCCTACATCTCTCCAAAATTCCCCACAAAAGATACTATAAGTCGGTGGCTATGCATATGATTAATGCTGCTAGGCTGTGCTTGCCTAGTCCATTGGAGGTCCTTCAATGAAGGAATGGGCGTTGCGAGTCAACCATATAGCAGCGATGGAGGAGCTGGTTTACACCACCCATGATAGAATATCAAACTTTTCGAATATATGGGCAGCCTGGCTTGAATATCGAAACTCACAGCCATACCAGGATCTGACACGGGATATCACTTGACTTGTGTAATCTAGATCTGTACCCCTATAGTGAAGGCGATCTGAAGGAATAGTGGATTTTACACATCACACACAATACCTGGGGGGTAAATGGAGAGGGTAGCTTGTGGTTCTCCCACCCCCTCCCCACACATTTCCCTGGGGCCCATCTCTCCCATTACCTCCACCCCCTCCCCCTCTCTATCCTGTCCTCTCTTTTCTCCTATGTCCCCCTTCTACACTAAATCCTCACAGAGGAAGGAATCGGAGTAGCGAGCTGACCTGGTGGTCGGGCGCTATTCTAATTCCCCGTACAACTTATAATGCAATCAGAAACTGGGTTAAGTACTTGTTCGAAGGCTCCCCTTCCATAATAACTTTGAAATAGTATCAACTATAATGTATAAGAATTTTTTTTATTTTAAAAAGCAAAATAAAAAAATTGTTAAAAAATAACAATTGGCAAGTACAAATCAACAAGATTTAATGGATACAGCACTATAAAATGGAGTTCCCAACATGTTTCACCCGTATGTCGGGCTTCTTCAGGGGTGCTGCCCAATTAGCGGTACAAGCCTTCTATCGAACAAACATAAACATATAATGATTGGTTCCTTCACTCACGAGTATTGGAACTCCGCTCCCTTCTTGGAACCATGTACACCTAATTGGTTATGTTTTTTTATAGTACTTTCTGTATTATCTATAAAAATTTTCAATAAAAATTTTTGTGGAAAAAAAGAAAAGAAAAGATGAGGGTGTCAACTTAATGTACAACTAAAGGCAAAACTTTCCTTTAGTTTTGGATGGAGTGGAGAGGGATTAGAACCTCTTTCAAGTTTTTATAGCTGTCTGTACCCCCATTGGTCCCGTTTACCATTATAATTGAGAATGAAAATAAAATAAAAATCCCAAATTCTGGGTTGTCCCCAGAAAAGCAATAGCGGGGAAATCTTTCAATGGGGATACTAGTTCTTGTGACCCTGGGGGGGTCCCCAAGAAATTGTTTTAATTTGCTGGCCATTTCCGCTCACTTGCTGCTTGGCTGTGGGACAGAAAGTGAAGGGAAATCCCCACAATGGGACGCAGTTGGGTAAAAAAAATATCTGAAAGGGGTTATAACCCCTCTATCCAAAGTGAAACATTTTTTTTTGCCTTTTTGTTTCACTTTAATTAATAAGTATTACTAGGCTCAAAATTTTATGCGCTTAAAAAAAAAAAGAGAGAGAGACACCCAATAATGCAAAAAGGCAACAAATGAATTCCCTTCCAGCTCATCAATCGAAGAAAAAAAGAAAACAAATGCAGCCATCATATTTAAAGTGTTAGTAAAGGCTCATATATATTTTTTAAATAACAAACATGTTGCTCCATGCAGTTGGTTTTGCACAGAGCAGCCCAGATCCTTCTCTTGTCGGGTCCTCCACCGGCGCTCCTGGCCCCCCCCCTTCTGCCTAGTTACCCCCAATAGCAAAACAAAACATTTTACTAGCACACCAGGGATCTCCAAAATGGGTCAAAAGTTTAGTGATCACATCATTACAGCAGAAAGCAACGCTTCGAAGCCACGCAGGACCCCTTCATCAGGCATGTAACAAGCCACTTGCTATGGGTCTACTCGTGCATGCTCGCTCCCGAGCCACCTCTGTTTGTCCATAAGACAATGTGATTGACAATTACTCCCGCTGCTGTGTCTCATCCAATCAGGAGGGAGAGACCTGGGAGAGCCGCTGCTCTTGTGCACATCACTGGATCGAGATCGGGCATGGGTAAGTATTGGGGGGGGGGGGGGTTTGGAGGGAATGCTGCACACAGAAAGATTTTTACCTTCATGAATTCTATGCATGAAGGTAAAAATCCTTCAGCCATTACAACTACTTTAGGGACAGGTAGGCTGAAATGTATGACATGCTTGTTCTTGGCTGTAGATAGCGGACGGTTATCCATTCGTTTTCAAAGATATCAATATATCAATTCGATATCAATATATTTAGAGATATCATTATAATAAAAGATTAGATTATATTTAGAGATTTTATATTAGGAGATATCATTATATTTAGAGATATTATATTAAGGGATATCATTATATTCAGGGATGATATATTTAAGGATATCATTATATTTAGAAACATCATTATATTTAGAGATAGCATTTTATTTAGTGATATTATATTTAGAAATATAAATTTATTTAGAAATAACATTTTATTTGGGGATATCTTATTTAGAGATATCATTATATTTACTGATATTACATTATTATTATTATTCAGGATTCATATAGCGCAAACAGTTTATATTCAGAGATATCCTTATATTTACAGGTATTATTATGATTAGGAATATCATTATACTTAGGGGTAATATATTTAGGGATATCTCTAGATTTAGGGATATCTCTAGATTTAGGGATATCATTATATTTAGGCATTATATATTTAAGGATATCATTATATTTAAAAATATCATTATATTTAGAGAGAATATTTTATTTAGAGATATTATATTTAGAAATATCATTTCATTTAGGGATAATTTATTTAGAGATAACATTATATTTATGGATATTACCTTATTATTATTAATAATATTATTCAGAATTTATATAGCGCAAACAGTTTATATTCAGAGATATCATTATATTTACAGGTATTATTATAATTAGGAATATCATTATACTTAGGGGTAATATATTTAGGGATATCTCTAGATTTAGGGATATCACTAGATTTAGGGATATCATTATATTTAGGGATTAAATATTTAAGGATATCATTATATTTAGAAATATCATTATATTTAGAGAGAATATTTTATTTAGCGATAACATTATATTTAGAAATATCATTTCATTTAGGGATATTTTATTTAGCGATAACATATATTTATGGATATTACATTATTATTAATATTAATATTAATATTATTCAGAATTCATATAGCGCAAACAGTTTATATTTAGAGATATCATTATATTTACAGATATTATTATAATTGGGAATATCATTATACTTACGGGTAATATATTTAGGGACATCACTATATTTAGGGATAAGAAATATCATTATATTTAGAGAGATTATATTTAGAAATGTAATTTCATTTATGGATATTTTATTTAGAGATATCATTATATTTACGTCCGTAAATTACATTAATAATCTTATTATTATTATTATTTAGGATTTATATAGCGCCATCAGTTTATATTTAGAGACATTACTACAATTATAGATATAATTATAATTAGTGATAAAATTTTTAGGGATATCACTATATTTACAGATATTACTATAGTTATGGATATCATTACAATTAGGGATAATATATTTAGGAAGATCATTATAATTTGAGACATTACATTTAGCGATATCATTATACAGCATTTAGAGGTTTTTTATATTTAGAAATATTATATTTAGAAAAACTCACTTTCCGCTTTGGAGATAATTGCTGTATAAAATTCAGGTGAGAAATGTAAATTTATCAATAAAAGGGATCCAAGCTCCCTCCTACAGACAAGCTGTCAGAGAGGATTCTTTAGTAAATACATCTGTGAATATTGCATCTGCTTCCTGTGACTCCACAACAAGGCCGGGCTCAGAATGGCTCTCAGTAAAACACTGATTCTGTGTTGCTGGTTAATTCTATCCCTGATGATGATAATAATAATAATAAAAAAAAAGTCCTATAGGCTCATTCACATAGGCAGCCAGCTGGTGGGAAAAGCAGGAAGCTTTTACTGCCCCTCGACCACCCGCCATGCAACCACATGGGGTTGTAGACAGGAGCTGTTGGTCCATAAGGGGCGCAGGGGAGCCGCCCCCCTAGTTTGCACGTGGGGGGGCGCTGGACTGATAGGTTTCTACAAGTTTTTTTTTTTTTCAAGCCACATGATTAGAGCCGGAGGCTTGGGGTGCAGAGCACTGCGCCCCGAACCCACCCACTTATGCCACTGGCGAATCAATATTTGCTATTGTCTTGCGACTTCACCTCACCGGTCCCCCGCACTCAGCCCTCCGTGGTCCCCCCGGTTTGCCGGGAGGAGAAGCCGAGGTGGAGGTAAGTGCGGGGGGACCGTGGAGGGCTGAGTGCGGGGGACTGGTGAGGTGAGTGCGGGGGACCGTGGAGGGCTGAGTGCAGGGGACCAGGGAGGTGAGTGCGGGGGACCGTGGAGGGCTAAGTGCGGGGGACTGGGGAGGTGAGTGCGGGGGACCGTGGAGGGCTGAGTGCGGGGGACCGGGGAGGTGAGTGCGGGGGACCGTGGAGGGCTGAGTGCGGGGGACCATAGAGGGCTGAGTGCGGGGGACCGTGGAGGGCTGAGTGCGGGGGACCTTAGAGGGCTGAGTGTGGGGACCGTGGAGGGCTGAGTGCGGGGGACCTTAGAGGGCTGAGTGTGGGGGACCGTGGAGGGCTGAGTGCGGGGGACCGTGGAGGGCTGAGTGCGG
Source organism: Aquarana catesbeiana (assembly GCF_042186555.1). NCBI lineage: Eukaryota > Metazoa > Chordata > Amphibia > Anura > Ranidae > Aquarana > Aquarana catesbeiana. Next base: position 16,930,767 of record NC_133325.1, on the reverse strand, counting down.
GGGACCTTAGAGGGCTGAGTGCGGGGGACCGTGGAAGGCTGAGTGCGGGGGACCGTGGAGGGCTGAGTGCGGGGGACCTTAGAGGGCTGAGTGCGGGGGACCTTAGAGGGCTGAGTGCGGGGGACCGTGGAAGGCTGAGTGCGGGGGACCGTGGAGGGCTGAGTGCGGGGGACCGGGGAGGTGAGTGCAGGGGGGACTGTGGAGGTGAGTGCGGGGGACCGGGGAGGTGAGTGCAGGGGACCGGGGAGGTGAGTGCGGGGGGGCTGTGGAGGGCTGAGTGCGGCGGACCGGGGAGGTGAGTGCAGGGGGGACCGTGGAGGTGAGTGCAGGGGGGACCAGGGAGGTGAGTGCAGGGGGGACCGTGGAGGGCTGAGTACAGGGGACCGGGGAGGGCTGAGTGCGGGGGGGACCGGAGAGGTGAGTGCAGGGGGGACCGTGGAGGTGAGTGCGGGGGGGACCATGGAGGGCTGAGTGCAGGGGACCGGAGAGGTGAGTGCAGGGGGGACCGGGGAAGTGAGTGCGGGGGACCGTGGAGGGCTGAGTGTGGGGGACCGGGGAGGTGAGTGAGGGGACGACTGTGGAGGGCTGATTGTGGGGGACCAGGGACCGGAGAGGTAAGTGCGGGGGGAACATGGAGGGCTGAGTGTGTGGGACCGGGGAGGTGAGTGCAGGGGACCGGGGAGGGCTAAGAGTGGGGGACCGGGGAGGTGAGTGCATATAGATTTGTAATGTGTCTCCTAATAATGGGATTAAGCTTAAACTTTGTTAATAAAACCTGGAAACTGATTGGTTTCTATTCAGAGCTGCACCAGATTCCAACTGCACCAGAGCTGCTCCAGATTGTGCGCTGGTCCAAATCATTTGGTGGAGGGGGGATTATGATGTGGGGTTGATTTTCAGGGGTTGGGTCTTGGCTCCTTAGTTCCAGTGAAGGGAACTCTTAAGGCGTCAGCATACCAAGACATTTTGGACAATTTCATGCTCCCAACTTTGTGTTCCAACATGACTGCACACCAGTGCACAAAGCAAGGTCCATAAAGACATGGATGAGCGAGTTTGAGGTGGAGAAACTTGACTGGCCTGCACAGAGTCCTGACCTCAACCCGATAGAACACCTTTGGGCTGAATTAGGCCTTCCTCGTCCAACATCAGTGCCTGAACCTCACAAATGCGTTTCTGGAAGAATGGTCAAAAATTCCCATTCGGGATATCATCTGATCCCCTGAACATCAGGTCCGGGTTGCAGGTGTCTTGAGATGCAGTCTCACTAATTGACAAGCCTCCTTTACTTTCTCGTTTGTGAGTATAAACATTGTTTTTATGCTTTTAATAAAATTCTGCCATTGGTAATGCACAAGGTCGGTACGCCCTCCTTTTTTGTTTTAGTTTCAAGAATACCCATTGTTCTGAGGAGGGCTGCAAGACTGCAGGCACAGTCTAAATCTAAAGAGTTGGTCGCACCACCGAATTATAGACTAAGCACCCAAGCGGAGATTATTATTGTTTTTTCAAACATTCCCATAGACACACTCCTAAACCTTGTGGACAGCCTTCCCAGAAGAGTTGAAGCTGTTATATCTGCAAAGGGTGGGCCAACTCAATATTGAACCCTACGGACTAAGACTGGGATGCCATTAAAGTTCATGTACAAGGCAGGCGTCCCAATACTTTTGACTATATATATACATATATATATACATATATATATATATATATATATATATATATATATATATATACATACACACATATATATATGTGCAGAAGGGTGAGGTGCACGTCGGTCAAAGTAACAAGTGCAAGCAATCAAGCCCTCCCGAAGGCTTATATTTTGACTACATTTTTTATTAAAACATTTTTGTGCAGCAATGCCTTTTTGTCGTTTCGTATATATATATATATATATATACACACACACACACAAGGGCTGTACCAATACAAACTGGTCATACGTTTTTTTTATTATCTAACATAGGTTATTCAAATTCCACATGTTGGTATGGTTACTCTTCCTCTATAGTACATCTTCTTCTTTTTCATTGCAGGTAAATAATGTATTCCAGGCAAAAGCAACATGCCGTTATCCACAGAAGGGTACAGAAGGTTTACGGAGATGACACCATTGACAAGAGCAGAGAGCAAAGATGGATGAAAACGTTTAAAGAAGGGGAAACCAGCATTGAAAGCAAACCATGGAGTGGGAAACCATTAATCGTGACCACTGACACCAATCTTCAGCTGGTGGATGAAATAATTCGCACAGGCAGACCAGACGAGTCACAATCCATGAGCTTGCTGGACCATTGGATAGTGGTCACAATGCCATACAGAATATGGTGGAGGACCCAGGGTATCGGAAAGTGTGTGCAAAGTGGGCACCTTGGCAGTTGACAACAGATTTAAAGGTGAGAAGGGTGTAAGACTGCACTGATCTGTTGGAAGTGTTTCAAGCCATGGAATGGCGTCACACCTCTTCCCATAGGCCCAAGAAGTTCAAGAGCCATCGATTAGTACATCAAGTCATGGGCACTTCTTTATGATCCGTAAACAAAGAATCGGTCCACATCTCTTCCCCCAAGGCCTAAGAAGTTGAAGAGCCAGCGATCAGTACAGAACACCACGGTGACTGTTTATGGAGATAACAAGGTTGTCCTCCTCCCTGATTTTCTGAAACGCGGCAGTACCGTGACCAGCAAGTGGTATATTGAGACACTTAAGACCCTTAGAGAAACCATTAGTAGGAGGAGACCGAACGAGAATCTAAAAATGATTCACCGTGACAATGCGTGACCTACACACATCTTTGCAATCGGCAAATTTGGCTGGTCAGTGGTCCCCCTTCCATCGTACCAACCAGATTTAGCACCACCGACTTTCACTTGTTTAATCTAATGAAGGATGGTCTACAGGGACAGCGATTTGATGAAACAGATGAGGTGAAAGTGGCTGTGAAGAAGCAGGTACAACAGTTCCAGAGAAGCATTGTTGTTACCCTAGGACAGGATTACAGAACACCTTCCCTGCTCCTCATTTCTATAACACATAGGGGAGGTGGTCTATAGTCCTAACACGCTTCCTAATATTAATATTCAAGATAATACTGACTGTATTCTATCTATGGAGAACCAGCATTGTCTCCCTGGGATGGGGGTGTGTGTATGGAGTCAGGTGGGGGTTCTGCTCTCCATTATCCTAGGAGGAACTCTTGCCCTCAAACTAGGCAATGATGGGTGGTAGGCAATGGTGCATTATGTATGTAGGCCGGTGATCAGGAATGTGGAGATGGTGTGTACGGTGCAAGTGTCAGGCATGGTGACACTCTGTGTGTACCTAGAGGTGGGGGTCGAAAGAAACCCCTTTAAAGGTGGAGTGGAAGATTTGAAAGTATGTAAGTGGAAGCTTCTCACAATGCAAGCCTATGAGTCGGCCTAGCTTATCAAAACAATGCACTGCCTGTGTGTCTAGTGCCGGGACAATATCATCTAGAGCCCGGGGCAAACATGACAAACTGCACCCCCTCCAAGATGTATGAGAATTATGTGTCAGTAAAAATCCCCCCACAAAGCACCTATCTGCATGCTTACCCCCTAAGCATAAATTCCCCCTCCTCCCAGTACAAATCTGCCCCACTGCTGAAATTGCCCCCTCCATTTCCGAAAGCCCCCAGCTCAAATGCCCCCCACCCCAAACAATCCCCCCCCCAGCACGAATCCTCTACTGCTAAAATTTTCCCTCCTGGTACAGATCCCCCCCCCACTCCAAATCCCAGCCCCAAACACAAATATCCCTTCAATCCCCCTCCTAACAAAAATGTTATTCCCCCATCCCTCCTTCCAGTACAAATCCACCCCACTACTGAAACCCCCCCCCTCTCAGCACAATTTTTGACCCCCCACCCATCCCCCAAATTCCCTAGCCCAATTCCCCCCCCCCCTTTACCAAAAATCTTCTACCGCTAAAATTTCCCCTCCCGGAACCCCCCCCCGCACTCCAAATCTCCAAATCCTCCCAGGACAATTACCCCCTCAATCCCCCTCTTAGCACAAATCTTCTTCCCCCATCCCTAATCTCAGTACAAATTTGCCTCACTGCTGACATTTTCTCCTCTCAGCACAAATTTTGACCCCCATCCCCCAAATCCCCCAGCTCACGTGTCCCCCCCCCCCAGCACAAATCCTCCACTGCTAAAATTTCCCCTCCTAGTGCACATTTTTCCCCCCTACTCCAAATCCCCCCTCCCAGCACAAATACCTCCTCAATCAGTAATAAATCTTCTTCCCCCATCACCCCTCCCAACACAAATCCCCCTGAATCACCACTCTTAGCACCCCCCCCCAAAAAAATTCCCCTCCTAGCACAATACTTACCCTCTGTCACCCCCCCAAATTCCCCCTTCCAACACAAATCCCCCCCCCCAATCGACTAGTGCTGCCCTCCCATCTCACATGATACCACAATGCCCAGGGCAGCCGCCCCTTCAGCCCACACCCCTTGTCCCGGCCCTGCATGTAGGTGACATCTTGCATCACTGCAGCTGTTAAAATGAGAAAGAGAGCAATTGCACTGAGCCACCAAGAGCTCCCTCTAGTGGTTACATGTCTCTGCATTAAATATAGTACAGAGTTATGGAAGAGCAAGCTTGTGAATACGTGTCAATCATATCCTACTAAACTAAAAATATTTGCAGAGTGTACACTCCGCTTCTCCTTTAAGGAGCAATCTGAGATGGATGCTCTGTGGCTCTGCACACAGAATTGGGGTCAGTATGAACATGTGTTCCCCTGTATCATGCGTGAGGACACAATAGTGGTAATTAGTACAGAGGATAATTGGAGTGTGTTATCCTGACAAGCCTCCTCATCGGCTATTCTTCTGAAAGAATTCCTTTTTGGCAGAGCTTCAACACTGGCTCACGTTTGATGACAAGATCTTCCATCTCTGGTGCCTCTGAATTTCTCCCACAGTTCCTCTTTATGTCGTACCAAAGAATAAAACAAAAAGAAATAAAAATCATCTGCAACAAACATCTACATTGTGAACTGCTGCATATTCAGGCACTTTTTTCTTGAGGGACCTGTTTGAAGCTATTGCCAACCAGAAACTATTGAGAACAGGATGACGAAGACTAGATTTTATGTGTAGGTGTTATGAAACATTGTCAAAGCTATCCTTGAGATTTTTTTTTTTGTTTTTTTTTTTAGTGGAGTTAAAAGCTTTTTGTTAAGTGTTTGTAATGATTTATTGCAAAAAAAAAGCAAAGTGTTACAATGTGATAAAAGATAAGGATGCCGTTTTTCATCTATAAAGGTATGCCCAGGTCATGGTAGATCTAGTAGTAGTTTATTACATTCATCTGAACCTGTTCTGTAATGTCGAACACAATTAATAGCTTCTCCAAGACACTTCTTCAGTTTGAATGTCAAGAAGATACCCCAACATTTACATTCATACAGGTAGCCCAGATATCCAATCATCATGGAATGTGTCAAGGCAGATGTTGGTTGCCCGAGAACAAGACGGGAGATTTGAAAATTGTGAAATCCCATTCCTAGTGCCAGGGAAGTCTACATGTAGAGGGGTGTTGGGAATTGCCACTGCTTCCCAGCATTCAGAAGAGTACCTGTACCACTTTGCGCCCCCTGTCCAGACCTGCGACGTACACCTCTCACCATGCCGGTGAAGATTGTATGTTGGGATGGAGGAATGAGGACTCTTGTGAAGGAGGGGTTCTGATGTTTAAGGGCGGACTTCTGATGTGAAGTTATTTCTTGGAACGTGTTTATATATTTGCTTTGTTCGGTCCTGCAAAATTTGGTAAAATATGCAATGTAGCCCTCGTACTCAATTTTTTAAAGTCCCCTGCTCTAGAGCTAAGGTATATACTCTATATAACTGGCCACTAGTTCGTGGCTGGTTGGTGTTAATGAGGTCATACAATGATTTTGTTCCTGGCCCCCATGGGAAAGTTGAGGCTTTCCATGCCACAATGTAGGAGCTCCGTATGCCAGACTTCACCTTATAGGGGTACAAAAAGGTAACATACCCCCCGAGTGGGCTTCATCTAGAGCAGGGATCCTCAAACTACAGCCCTCCAGCTGTTACAGAACTACACGTCCCATGAGGCATTGCAAAACTCTGACATTCACAGACATGACTAGGCATGATGGGAATTGTAGTTCCTAAACAACTGGAGGGCCGTAGTTTGAAGACCCCTGATCTAGAGAAAGTAAAAACCTTGGTGGAGTACATCCAATTACGGTAAGTGGGCGAACGACTGAAACTGCTGTTATGAAGTGAACATTGTCACTTCAAGTCAAATGCGGACTGCCAAGTTGCCACTTATGTTCCAGTAAAGCAAAAGAAAAAGGAAGAACTTGGATTTGTCTCTTTTTTTACCACTGATTGGGTGAAGAAGGGTTGGCCCACTGATTCGTGTGTGGCCTATACCTCAAAGAGTGAGTAAGGACTTTGCTCAGTCTGGCCCAGTTGGGGTTTATAGAGGTTGGGTGAAAAGGGGTTGGCCCAAAGGTTCTGATGACAGGTCTGAGCCACGTGCCTGAAGATTCGAGGCCCTGCAGCTTTTGGGTCGGTTGTGTGACTTATTTTCCAGTAAAGCAAAAAAAAGGAAGAATTTGGATTTGTCTCTTCTTTACCACTGGTTGGGTGAAAAGGGCTTGGCCCAAAGGTTCTGATGACAGGTCCCTGTCCAAGCCATGTGCTTGGAGACTCGAGTCTGCAGCTTTTGGGTCAGTTGTGTGATTCAGCCTTCAAGGGGCCTTGACCAGTGAAAAAAAGGACTGCTGCCAATGTATCTTTATTGCAGAGTGAGAGAGTTTATGTTAGCTGTCTAAAGAAAGGCCTTTGGCCTTGAATGATGTTAATCCTTCAATTGACATGGCTGAAGGTGTGAATTGTTGTCAAATCACCAGGCTAGAGTTGAGAAAACTGCATTATATGTGTTGAAGGCCCCCATCCCTGTTCAGGGATTTTTGTTCCAGTTTGACATCTGGCCTCTTTCACACCTCCTGTGAGACAGTTGTCCTTTCTATCCAAAATGTGATCTCACTGACCTTGATAGAATTTCCCTTTTCAGGTGTATGAAGAATGCTTTAATAGTTACATTTTTTATATTCTTTTTTTTTTAAATAAGGAAAAGTTTGCATAAGAAAAACAGGTTTTGTACAGGAAATTAATAGCTATTGAAGAGACTATCTGAGAGAAGAGATTAGAAGGGAGGGAATAGGGGGAGGCAGTATGGGGGGAAAAAAGGAGGAGAAAGATCAATGGTGGTGGTACAAATATCCAGAAGGGGAAAGTCAAGGAGCAAAGGTGGATTGAAAAAGATGGGAAAATGGAAGAAGAAAAGAGAACGGAAGGGAGTGGGAAAAAAAGGAGGAATATCCATGTCGTAAAAATAAATCCAGATTATCTGGAATGCCGCGTACACACGGTCAGACTTTTCGGCTACAAAAGTCCGACAGCCCGTCCGACAGACTTTCGACTGACTTTTGGTGGACTTTTGGCGGACTTGCGGCAGACTTTCTAACGAACGGACTTGCCTACATACGATCACACAAAAGTCAGACGGATTCGTACGTGATGACGTACACCGGACTAAAATAAGGAAGTTGATAGCCAGTAGCCAATAGCTGCCCTAGCGTCGGTTTTTGTCCGTCGGACTAGCATACAGACGAGCGGATTTCTGGGTCCGGCGTAGTTATGACGTAAAGATTTGAAGCATGTTTCAAATCTAAAGTCCGGCAGATTTGCGGCTGAAAAAGTCTGCTGAAAGTCCGGGGAAGCCCACACGCGATCGGATTGTCAGCCAGCTTTGGTCCATCGGCGTCCGTTGGACTTTTGTAGACGAAAAGTCCGACCGTGTGTATGAGGCAGAAGGGTGAAAGCAGTACATTTCTGGGAGATATCTTTTATTGGACAAGATCAGAATATGAAGAAGAAGAAGCCAGTCTCCCCCATAGCAGAGCTCCTCCATCCCCCATAGCAGAGCTCCTCCATCCCCCATAGCAGAGCTCCTCCATCTCCCCTAGCTGAGCTTTTCCATTCTCCATACTGAACTCCTCCACCCCCCATAGCTGAGCCCCTCCATCCCCCATACATGAGGTTCTCCATCCCCTATACCTGAGCCCCTCCATCCCCCATAGATGAGGTCCTTCATCCCCCATTGCTGAGGTTCTCCATCCCCTATACCTGAGCTCCTTCATCCCCCATAGCTGAGGTGATCCATCCCCCATAGCTGGGGTCCTCCATCCCCCATAGCTGAGCTCCCTGAGCTCTTCATCCACCATACCTAAGCTCCTCCACTCTATATAGTTGAACTCCTTCATCCCCCATAGCTGAGCTCCCTGAGCTCTTCATCCACCATACCTAAGCTCCTCCACTCCATATAGTTGAACTCCTTCATTCCCCATAGCTGAGGTCCCTCACCTTCATCCCACATAGCTGAGGCCCTCCATGCCCCATTGCTGAGGTCCTCCATCCCCCATACCTGAGCTCCTTGAGCTCCTGCATCCCCCATAGCTGAGGTCCTCCATCACCCATTGCTGAGGTCCTCCATCCCCCATTGCTAATCTCCCTGAGCTCCTTCATCCCCCATAGCTGAAGTCCTCCATCACCCATTGCTGAGGTCCTCCATCCCCAATATCTGAGCTCCCTAAGCTCTTCATCCCCCATTGCGGAGGTCCTCCATCCCCCATTGCTGAGCTCCTTCATCCCCATAGCTGAGGTCCTCCATCACCCACTGCTGAGGTCCTCCATCCCCAATATCTGAGCTCAGTGAGCTCTTTATCCCCCATAGCTGAGGTCCTCCATCCCCCATAACTGAGGTCTTCCACTTCCCTTATTCATTTTAATCAGTGTCTTCCCTGGGGATTGGTGACAAGACCAAACTGCATAATCCAGATGAGAGTGAACCCGTGTTTTATAAAGGGGTAGAATGATTGATTTATCTCTGAAAGGTATGTAGGCAAAAAAAAAAAAAAGAAGAGCTGATTGTATGAGTGAAGCAGACATCGGTCATTATCTTTAGATCTGTGTGATAGATACAATGTTGTGGAACCTCCAGAATAATGACGGTAAGAGGTTCTCCATTTACAAGGCACCACCAACAAAACTTTTTTTCACTATAGTTTGGGTAGAGTGCTTGAATCATGATTTTCATCAATCCAGGATTACAGAAAAAGCCTCCAAACAAAAGCAGTCAATTTCACGACTGGGATAAGCATGCCTTTTCCCCTCGTGAGGGTAACAAGTGTACATAGCAAGCCTCGCTAGCCACGGTGCATTACACTTAACATTAATAACGGATTTGGACGGGCACGCTTGGATTCCTAGCAAAGTGAAATCCTCTGTGACATGGACAGCCGTGTAAATCTCTGCTCAGGCATTCTCCGCGTCTTGTTCTGTGACGCGCGATGTTCAGGTAAAGCGATGTGCATGCCCCGCAGCCCCGCTAATGCTCATCGTAGTTGAAAATGAGCTTTTCCAAACAGAAGATATGAATGGTGTACGTTCGTTTGTGACGTGTTTGTGGCATACGAACCATGATGAGCTGCGGGCGCACACGTTTCCTCGCCCGCCCCGCCATCGTTATCTCCCTTTTAAAGCTTTTTTATCCTCTGACGGGCTCCGGGGCAGCGAGGAACAGGAAGAATGGATATCTATACGAGTCCATGAATGTATTACAAACCGTATGTGATAAGGATGTGCCGCCGAGCTGTACGTGAAAGAGCATAATGCCGCGGTGGAAGTATCGCTTTGTAACGTAGTTCTTGCAAGATTAGACGCTAAAAGGATTAATGGTGACTTATGTGTAGCCGTGAAAGTTACTCAGGGGCATAAATGACAATAGAGTCCATTGGGGGGGTGCATAGGAATCTGAATGTGGAGTGCTGGAGGGGATTTCCTGCTAATGCTGTACAGAGAGCAAGAAGACAATCCTTTGCTCTAGACATGGATTCCTTAAAGTGGATCTTTTAGGAACGACATTTCTACCTGAATATTGCTTTATATACAGCAACAGTATCATTTTTTTCAGAAAAGCTACATCTTTTACCACCCAGTGACTTTACCTTCCTTTGAATTACACCAACCAAAAAATAACTGAATAAAACTCTCAAACACAAAAATTGCCCAAGGGAATTTAACCGCTTCAATACAGGGCACTTGCACCCCCTTCCCGCCCAGTTTCCAGCTTTCAGCGCCATCACACTTTGAATGACAATTGCGCAAGAGCTTTCTTTCTGTGGTTTTTAATCACTGCTGGGGTTTTTCATATTTTTCTAAAAAAAAATTTGTAGCATCCTGATGTTTAGGCATGGTTGCTAGTAAATTAACCTGCCAGGTACAGTTGCCTTGGCCAATTGATAGGAGATCAATTGATTCCACCCTAATTCTGGAGTTCCTGCACTTCTCTCTTCTGTCACTAGGTGGCCGGGTATCTGGTGGCATTAGATAAGACAAGGGCATCGCAAGAACAGATTAGGAATAGATGGGGTATCTCAGTCAATGGCCGGGGATCTTCTTGGGTCCCTTGGCTTGCTGGGAAAACCTATTTATTTGGGTGGAGTCAGGTGATCGACGTTCTGTGCCACCTGGACGGCTGTCTGGGTGGACGTGTGTTGTGCTGCCCCGGGCTGCTAGGCCAGAACCTGAGGCTTATCCAGGGGACATCTGGCTCTGGGCTGTCTGAGGGCCTATCCAGAAGCAAGAGAGCAGCGCAGTGTTGGGATTGCAGTTTGCAGTCCAACCAGAAGTGACGGTTCTGCCGGCCGGAGAACCTGTCGTGGTCGGGGGTAGAGGGGAACCTGTCGCCACTAAGGGACCATCCATCTTTTTACCAGGGACCACAGTGAGTAGCTATAGCAAGTACCAGAGCAGTATTCTCACCAACCTGGGAAGGTGAAGAATTGGGAAGCTTCAGCGGGTGTCAAGCCAGGGACCCAGCCAGCGGAGGTGACGCTTGCAGAGCAGCCTTGTGTGCCAAGCCAGGGACCGAGCAGGCCAGTGAAGTGACGTTTGAGGAGTATCTTGAATGCCAAGATAGGGACCCAGCAGGGACACGGGGATGACGCTTGAGGAAGATACTGAGTGAGAAGGTTGGAAGAGCTCAAGGGATCCAGTGGCAGTGTATCAGCAAGTCTAGTGGAAGACTGGAAGCTCAGTTGAGTGAAGATCTACAAGAGGAGATTGTAGAGGAAGTGAAAGAGTTTACTGTAACCTTTGTTAGAAACTGTTCAAGATTGTTGCCATAGGAGACAGCGTGTCTACACATGCAGATGTGGTGTCCGGCTGGGTGCCTTTCCCTGCATGGCTGTCTACCTATAGAAGTCTCGGAGTCTGCTTATTAACATTAAAACTACTAAAGGGTGTCCTGGCCCTTACCCTCTCTCCCACAGTTCTGTTTAAGAGACAATAAATCTCTTTGCATTCAAGAAGTGTCTGGTGCCCACGAATCTACCTTGCACTACACCCACCATGCCTTGTAACCCACTCTACACAGAAGGATGTCAGCTGTCCCTAACTCTGGAAGTTCTCATTAGACCAAAGGGGGCCGGGACTTGGCTACATTTTGAAATAAAAAAAAAATGAAAATGTTGAAAAAAAAAAAAGTTTTTTCTTAGTCTCTGTCAGAAAATGTCGTAAATAAGTAATTTTTCTCTTTCACTGATGTGCGCTGATGAGGCAGCACTGATGGGCACTGTTAGGCTGCACTGATGGACACTGATGAAGCGGCACTGATGGACACTGATGAGGCAGAACTGATGGGCACTGATAGGCTGCACTGATGGGCACTAATAGGCTGCAACGATGGACACAGATGAGGCAGCACTGATGGACACTGATGAGTACTGATGAGGCAGCACTGATGAGGAGGCACTAATATGCCACACTGATGGGCACTAATAGGTGGCACTGATATGCAGCACTGGTGAGTACTGATAGGCAGCACTGATGGGCACTGGTGAGGTGGCACTGATGAGGAGGCACTAATATGCCACATTGATGGGCACTAATAGGTGGCACTGATATGCAGCACTGGTGAGTACTGATAGGCAGCACTGATGGGCACTGATGAGGCGGCACTGATGAGGCAGCACTGATGGGCACTGATAGGCTGCACTGATGGGCAGTGATGAGGCAGCACTAAAGGGCACTGATTAGGTGGCACTGATGAGGAGGGACTAATATGCCACACTGATGGGCACTGATAGGTGGCACTGAAATGTAGCACTGATGAGCACTGATAGGCAGCACTGATGAGCAGGCACTGATGGGCACTTAAAGGCAGCACTGATTGGTTTCACTGATGGGCAGTAATTGGTTTCACTAATGGGCACTGATTGGGGTCACTAATGGGCACAGACTGGCATTACTTGCTGGGCACTGTACTGTAATCGGGGCACTGATGATCAGTCTCCCCCGCAAGGAGATGCCGATGATCGGCTCTCCTTGCCTCACACTCTGTCAGTGTAAGGAGAGCTGATAAACAGCACTCCCACATTTACTTGTGATGTGCTGTGATTGGACACAGCCGATCACATGGGTAAAGAGCTGAGTCAACAGCTCTTTACTGAGATCGGGGTTGTGCCATGTCCGCCCATGTTCACCGCGCTGCGTGCCCCCATGAGCACACAAGGGCGGTGACACTGGGGCGACGTCATATGACGTTGTCCCAGAACGAGAGGAGATCCCGCCTGCCGTCATTTCCCTATACGCTGGGTGGGAAGTGGTTAAAGGAGTTGCACCCAAAAACAGCAAATCATAGCACTCTAAGAACTCTAATTTGTATTCAAATACATGATTAAATTCAAATTACATGAAGTATATATAAAATGATGAATAGTTGCATGATAACATATATGCATATAGAAATAGCCTAACACTCGACGCGTTTCGTGAAGCAAGGTTCACTTATTTAGGAGATAGTAATAATTAATAGAATATCCACCAACCATAAGACATAAGTCCTTCTCCGGCAAAAAACAAAGGAGTGCAATGGAAAAGCACCATGGAAGGTGTCTTGTCCAAAAGCTGTAGAAAGGGCAGGAGACCACCAAACAGGAACCATACAATGGGGATCAGAGAGCTGTGGTGATGGCTGTTAACATCGCTGATGTCTGTGGCCTGTTCCTAGGATTTAATGGCAGCTTTTAGCTACCTATTATACGTTTGACAAATTGGCTGGTGAACCCCAATGTGTGGTTTTTGTTTGGTGGTCCCCTGCCCTTTCTACAGCTTTCGGACAAGCAGCCTCCCATGGTGCTTTTCCTATGCGCTCCATTGTTTTTTGCCGGAGAAGGATTTTATATTCCCACTTATGTTGTATGGTTGGTTGATAACCTATTAAATATTACCATCTCCTGAAGAAGTGAACACTGCTTTTATTTTTATTTTTTAAATACTTTTTATTGGTTTTCTGAAAAAGTTGTACAGTACAGAGCCTTTGGGCATTCTCCAGCTCAAACAGCACAAAACAATCAAAACGAAAAAGAGAAAAACACAACCACTACAATGAATAGCAATGCAATGAATCTTTTGCAAAACAAGGACAAGGTGCATTAGGTGTGAAGTGAACGTTGCTTCACGAAACACATTGCGTGCTGGGATATCAACTGACTATTTCTATATGTTACAAAGTTACAAAGTTGGTGAGGTTGAAAAAAGACACAAGTCCACCAAGTCCATCCTATGTGTGTGTGTGTGTGCTTCTATGTCAATAGTTACATATAGTTACATAGTAGGTGAGGTCGAAAAAAAAAACAAGTCCACCAAGTCCAACCTATGTGTGTGATTATATGTCAGTATTACATTGTATATTCCTGTATGTTGCGGTTGTTCAGGTGCTTATCTAATAGTTTCTTAAACTATTGATGCCCCCCCGCTGAGACCACCGCCTGTGGAAGGGAATTTCACATCCTTGCCGCTCTTACAGTAAAGAACCCTCTACGTAGTTTAAGGTTAAACCTCTTTTCTTCTAATTTTAATGAGTGGCCACGAGTCTTGTTAAACTCCTTTCCGCCAAAAGGTTTTATCCCTATTGTGGGGTCACCAGTAGGGATGAGTTTCGAGTTCGAGTCTAACCCATGTTCGACTCGAACATCGCCTGTTCGACAGTTCGTCGAATTGCAAATGTTATGGGCCATTCGTGCCAAATACGAGTGGCGTGTCACGGCCCATAATTCACTGTGGCATCGCAATGCATTGCTGGCTGATGATTGGCCAAGCATGCACTATGACCCGCTTGCTTGGCCAATCACAGCAAGCACAGAGAGCCGTAATTGGCCAAAGCCAGGGTGGCTTTGGCCAATTATGGCTCAGGGGGTGTAGTACACGCCCCAGACTATATAAGGCTGTCTGCGTGGCGGCCTTGTGTAGTATGTTGCGGCAGCGGGGAGAAATAGACAGAGAGACAGTGTCATTTGATTTAAGTTAGATTAGGCGGGCGAGTCAGTTAGCTGCACTTACAGTGTATTGTGTATATATATGCATCCTAGGTGATATATATATATATATATATATATATATATATATATATATATACACTGTATTCAGTTTAGCTAGATCCGTTCCTGTTATTCTATTCCTAATATACTGACAGGCAGGCAGGTGTTTTTACAGTATTTACAGTTAGTGTACTGTGTCCTCTGCACAGTGTGTACCTAAAGCTACCTGAAGACAATCGCTGGTGTTCTTCTGATCCCTTTAATACCACAGGCAGGCAGCTACATTATTTACAGTTAGTGTACTGTGTCCTCTGCACAGTGTGCACCTAAAGCTACCTGAAGACAATTGCTGGTGTTCTCATACTAATAATACTACAGGCAGGCAGTTGATTCTGCTAGCTGCAGTATCAGTATATATATATACATCCCAGCTTTGTGCAGCTACAGCTCACTGTAGGAGATTAGTATGTCTGGAAGGCCAACAAGGAAAGGCAGACAGTCACAAGCCAATAAAAGAGGGCAAGCAGGCTCTGTGTCTAGAGGTAACAGCGCTGGTCGTGGAGACGGTGCATCCTCATCAGCACGTGGCCGTGAGACACGCTTGTCCTTTTTTTCTGCAGCTGGCCGTGTTGAGCCGCAACATGCCGAAGACTTGGTAGAGTAGATGACCAAGCCATCCTTATCCTCCTCATCCTCTCTCACCCAGGATCAGGGTACTTTGTCTGGCAAAGCAGCTGCCAACGCGGCCTCTTCCCTCGGCTCAATGGCATCAGCCACTCCTTCCCTAGCCCCACCATGTCCTTTTGAGGAGTCCCCCGAACTGTTTGACCACAGTGTTGGGTACATGCTCCAGGAGGATGCCCAGCGTTTTGAAGGCTCCAATGATGGTACCCAGCTAGAGGAAGGCAGTAACGTGTGCCCAGAGAGAGGGGGTGCCCAAGAAGGACAGCAATCTGGCAGTCATGTTCCGCCAGCTGCAGCATACTGCCAGGTTTGCTCCAGTGATGAGGAGGGAGGGGATGATGAGGTCACTGACTCCACGTGGGTGCCTGATAGGAGAGAGGAGGAGGAGGAGGAGGCCCATCTCCAACGAGGCAGGATGCCCTCCAGGGGCCAACTTAAGGACAGCACACCGACTGCATCACACCGCAGACCTCCTCATGTGAAGGACGCTGCTGTCTCTGCGCGTTATTCCAAAAGTTCTTTGGTGTGGGCCTTTTTTGAGACAAGTGCATCAGATCGCACCGCTGCTATTTGCAACATATGTCTGAAGCGTATCTCGCGTGGCCAAAACATCACCCGCTTGGGCACCATATGCTTGACCAGACATATGTCGACCTGCCATGCAGTTCGTTGGCAAGCGTACCTAAAAGACCCACACCAAAGAACAAAGAGGACCTCTCATTGCTCCTCATCAGCTGAGATCTCCAACCCCACTATACCTTCAGTCCTCTCTGAAACCTGTACTGAGAGGAATGAAGGTGTAGAATTAGGTGTGTCACAGCCAAGCACTTGCGGGCAATCTGCTATTGGTACACCGTCGTCAGATTGTACCAGGCAAATTTCCCTGCCCCAGCTGCTGCACCGCCGAAAGAAGTTCACTCCCAGCCATCCACATGCACAGCGGTTGAATGCTAGCTTGGCTAAATTGCTAGCACTTCAACTGCTACTTTTTCAGTTGGTAGACTCTGCCCCCTTCCGTGAGTTTGTGGAATGTGCGGTTCCTCAGTGACAGGTTCCCAAACGCCACTTTTTCTCACGGAAGGCGATTCCGGCTCTCTACCGGCATGTGGAAGGCAATAAGAAAAAAATTAAAAATTGCGCTTGGAAAAAATTTTCAAATATTGTGAAAATGACAATGAAAAAAAATGAATTCAAAGAATATCAAGTATTAAGAATAAAAAGACACAAAGCTGCGGTTACAAGTAGGGCACACCAATACAAATATAAACAAAAAAAAAACGCGCTAAAATATGTTAAACAAATATGAGAGTGTAAAGTCCAATACAAAAAAGAGTCCAAAATTAAGTGACGTAGAAACTCCTCTATGTGATAATGTTGGAAGATGATAATTCAATTAAGGTATATCTATTTGGTGAAATGCTTACCAGAACGTAAGCCAAAATCAGACAGGTGGCTTAAACCCAGCCCGGGCCTTTAGAGAGCGATTCCAATATGACAAGGTCAGTCGCACTCGCGTAGCATATTCAGGTCCGCATGGGGTTACCCAAAAGATATAAAGCACAAAACATAGTGTAATACTGATATGTTGATAAACACAAAAAACAAAAGAAAAGGGTGCAATACTCAAAAACTCAAATCATATATATCATAAGGACATCCTGTGTGCACAGCATACACAGGAATGTGAGGTTAGTGACGTGCAACATGCAATGAAATAGTGCTCTTGGATGGGTAGGTGAACCTCCAGGCAAATCTGCTTACCAGATAACAGAGATAAGTGGGCATACAACTACCACCAAAATGAAGAGCAAGAAAAATCGCATCAAGTGCACAAACATATGAAGCAGCTTACCAGATGGCAAACTGGTGTACGCAAACTTCACCCAGTTAGAGGCTTGACATCCTAACGTGACAGAAGATATATCTTGTGTGAACCTTTTAGGGTCCCTGCTTACCAGATGGCCGATTAGAGAAAACACAAGCCGAAATCCTGGCGGAAATGGCGTAATCCCGTCCTGGCGATCTCGTCAAGGGCTCAGTGTGCATATGGTTAAAAAAACAGCCAATAGTGTGATACCGTATAGGACTAAGATTTATTAAAAAGAATTGCACTTACAGTAAAAACAAAGAAATAAGCGATGCCGGCCGACACTCAAACAAACAGCTCCCGTTCACAGCAGGGCGACGTGGTGACGTCAGTACGTCCCTCCCAGACGCGTTTCGTCACAGGCTGACGTTCTCAATGGGGAACGGGCAGCGTGCTGAGCCACCACAATATATGCGCACACCAAGCCTCATTCTGGGACCCGTCAGGTGACGCACAGAACGCCATCTTTGGTGTGGGCATTAACACTACAGATTGAGGGAATGGAGCTGATTCAGCGGCAAAAAATGCCACCCGACTCACATCCCTTTACAGATATACTTAGCACACAAGGACTGCGAGTAATTGGCATTTCAAATATATAATATTTAAACTCTTAATCTGAAAACCATCCTTAATGGAAACTCGGACCCTGGTGACTAAATGTAGATCTCTATGTGTCAATGTCCCAAATGACTAGATATCATATTGATCACAATCCTGGACATTGCTCACATAGAGATAAAATGACATAAATTCACAGGTTAAAGGGCAAGTATGAGACTTGGCCAAATTACCCCAGCGTTATGCCTCTACATGGACACAAATACCATCTAAATGAAACCAAAAACAAATCATTCAATAAAATTACTGCTAATTGAAAATGGATAATACCAGTGCAATTAGGCATAAGTATATCCTTTGAATGTGAGAGAAAATATAGAAACCACATAAAAGTGGGTCATATCCCTACTCACATACTTATAGTATGACCAACCTTCAATGGTGCAGAAGGTGACCCAAAATACAAAAATATAAAACAAATATATAAAATATAAAAATATAGAACAAATATATAAAAAAAAAATATAGAACAAATATATAAAAGCAAATATATAAAACCCCATAAGGGCTAAAAGCTATAAGTCTGAAAGAGGGGCCCCTCCCAAAACTGGGCGGGAACAATAGTTTAATATTACCCATATGTTTTTATCTATGAAAGATGTAATTGGAAAAGGACTAATGTTTAAGCACATGTCAAGGCCCAAATGAAAAGATATACCACAACCAAAATGATATCTATAAGGAAAAAACCTAAAACTAGGGTATATAATTGAATATTCCAAATTTAGGTATTTATTGTTCCCCTCATAAAGGTACCTCAAATATCCCCAATATTCAGGAATTATCAATGAACGCATTGACATCCACATCTATGTTCAGTCCATGGGGCGTGTAAACAAGAACTTCCGACAACAATTTAGGAGTTCCCTTTATCACCACCTATTCCCTTCAGCATAAGGAAATAAAACAATTAGTTTCCATACACTGGCATATCGTTACCAATGACCGGGTTCTAAAGGAAGCATTACCATCTAAACCCAAAATTGTTTTCAAAGGGGCTCCCTCCTTTAAGAACAGGTTGGCCCCGGGGGTATTGGACCCTCCTCTAAATAGGACCACCTTCTTTGATCAATTAACCGGTTTTTATAAATGTAATAAGTGTCGGGTTTGTTCTTACAACTCGTGTCTGAATAGGAGGACCCAATCTTTTGCCTCCACTAAGACGGGTCGAACTCATCACATTACCCCATTTATTACCTGTTCCACCTATGGAGTGGTCTATCTGTTGCAATGCCCTTGTGGCTTGCAATATGTGAGGCGGACCAAACGCCCCCTCCAAGTAAGGCTCAATGAGCATATTACCAACATCTTAACAGGCTTTAAGAACCATTCGGTCTCTAAGCACTACCGGTTGGTACACAATAGAGATCCATCCAATACCCTATTTTTAGGGATTGGCCGCTATAAACCCCATTGGCGAGGGAGTTCCATGGTACGAGAGATTTCTAAATCGGAAATGTCTTGGATCCATAGGATCAAAAGCTACACGCCCCATGGACTGAACATAGATGTGGATGTCAATGCGTTCATTGATAATTCCTGAATATTGGGGATATTTGAGGTACCTTTATGAGTGGAACAATAAATACCTAAATTTGGAATATTCAATTATATACCCTATTTTTAGGTTTTTGCCTTATAGATATCATTTTGGTTGTGGTATATCTTTTCATTTGGGCCTTGACATGTGCTTAAACATTAGTCCTTTTCCAATTACATCTTTCATAGATAAAACATATGGGTAATATTAAACTATTGTTCCCGCCCAGTTTTGGGTGGGGCCCCTCTTTCAGACTTATAGCTTTTAGCCCTTATGGGGTTTTAAATATTTGCTTTTATATATTTGTTCTATATTTTTTTTTTATATATTTGTTCTATATTTTTATATTTTATATATTTGTTTTATATTTTTGTATTTTGGGTCACCTTCTGCACCATTGAAGGTTGGTCATACTATAAGTATGTGAGTAGGGATATGACCCACTTTTATGTGGTTTCTATATTTTCCCTCACATTCAAAGGATATATTTATGCCTAATTGCACTGGTATTATCCATTTTCAATTAGCGGTAATTTTATTGAATGATTTGTTTTTGGTTTCATTTAGATGGTATTTGTGTCCATGTAGAGGCATAACGCTGGGGTAATTTGGCCAAGTCTCATACTTGCCCTTTAACCTGTGAATTTATGTCATTTTATCTCTATGTGAGCAATGTCCAGGATTGTGATCAATATGATATCTAGTCATTTGGGACATTGACACATAGAGATCTACATTTAGTCACCAGGGTCCGAGTTTCCATTAAGGATGGTTTTCAGATTAAGAGTTTAAATATTATATATTTGAAATGCCAATTACTCGCAGTCCTTGTGTGCTAAGTATATCTGTAAAGGGATGTGAGTCGGGTGGCATTTTTTGCCGCTGAATCGGCTCCATTCCCTCAATCTGTATTGTTAATGCCCACACCAAAGATGGCGTTCTGTGCGTCACCTGATGGGTCCCAGAACGAGGCTTGGTGTGCGCATATATTGTGGTGGCTCAGCACGCTGCCCGTTCCCCATTGAGAACGTCAGCCTGTGACGAAACGCGTCTGGGAGGGACGTACTGACGTCACCACGTCGCCCTGCTGTGAACGGGAGCTGTTTGTTTGAGTGCCGGCCGGCATCACTTATTTCTTTGTTTTTACTGTAAGTGCAATTCTTTTTAATAAATCTTAGTCCCATACGGTATCACACTATTGGCTGTTCTTTTAACCATATGCACACTGAGCCCATGACGAGATCGCCAGGATGGGATTACGCCATTTCCGCCAGGATTTCAGCTTGTGTTTTCTCTAATCGGCCATCTGGTAAGCAGGGACCCTAAAAGGTTCACACAAGATATATCTTCTGTCACGTTAGGATGTCAAGCCTCTAACTGGGTGAAGTTTGCGTACACCAGTTTGCCATCTGGTAAGCTGCTTCATATGTTTGTGCACTTGATGCGATTTTTCTTGCTCTTCATTTTGGTGGTAGTTGTATGCCCACTTATCTCTGTTATCTGGTAAGCAGATTTGCCTGGAGGTTCACCTATCCATCCAAGAGCACTATTTCATTGCATGTTGCACGTCACTAACCTCACATTCCTGTGTATGCTGTGCACACAGGATGTCCTTATGATATATATGATTTGAGTTTTTGAGTATTGCACCCTTTTCTTTTGTTTTTTGTGTTCATCAACATATCAGTATTACACTATGTTTTGTGCTATATATCTTTTGGGTAACCCCATGCGGACCTGAATATGCTACGCGAGTGCGACTGACCTTGTCATATTGGAATCGCTCTCTAAAGGCCCGGGCTGGGTTTAAGCCACCTGTCTGATTTTGGCTTACGTTCTGGTAAGCATTTCACCACATAGATATACCTTAATTGAATTATCATCTTCCAACATTATCACATAGAGGAGTTTCTACGTCACTTAATTTTGGACTCTTTTTTGTATTGGATTTTACACTCTCATATTTGTTTAACAAATTTTAGCGCGTTTTTTTTGGTTTATATGTGGAAGGCAATGTCTTGGCCTTGCTGGACAGGGCGGTCAGCGGTGAAGTGCATATTACCACTGACTCATAGTCCAGCAGGCATCATCCACCACGCAATGTTCTTACCCAATGAAACATTTTACCACTTGTGCAACAAGATCTATTGTCTATCTATTGACTTGTCCTTGTAAGAAACAATACGTGGGACGTACCATCAGAACATTCTCGGTGAGGGTAACGAACATTTGGCCAGTATCAAGAAGGGACAAACTAATCATAGCGTCCCCCGCCATTATTTAAAATATCACAACAAAGATCCGGTAGGAACACAGTTTCAAATCATTGATAAGTTCATCCCACATTGGAGGGGAGAGTCTCGCTTCCGTGGTGTCTCCCGCCTTGAAACATATTGGATACACAAGCTCACGTCTTATTCGCCGTTCGGTATGAACGTCGAATGGAACAAAAATTCTTTCATTAATCAATCCTAAATCTATATGCTCTATTTTCATTTATTTCCAAGCTATACTACTTCCTATTATATGTGTTCAGTTCAAAACTGTATACTAAGTAGTAGTTTATATAATTGTTCATGACATTATACGTTTCATACTAAGATCTGGGAGTTATTTTGTTTCACTTCTGCTTCTCAAATGAGGTAATTTTTGCCTTTGGGGCTCGAGGCACATTTCGTCACCAATTTCATGGTGTGGATGTGCTCCTGTCTGCAAAGTTTGTGGTTACATTGCCATGGACTGTGAGAGCGATGTCATGCGACCCATTGGTCGCTGAATGAGGCGTCTGCCCTGTGGTGTTATCACTTCCGGGTTGACGCCTCACGCTGGGTCACATCTCCATGGCACTGTAGTTGCGGTCATGTGACTTAGTGGCTGCCATTAGTCACATGACCGGCATCACCCGTTTTGCGGGCTTTTCAAGTGAGGTGTTTGCCTCGTGTTAGCCGCGTAATTTTCCGGTTGACGCTTTGGGTGAAGTCACGCCCCCATGACATCATCTTCGGTGTCGTGGGATCTGGTCTGCTCTTTTCATTGGTTCCCGGACTGAGGTTTGGAGCTCATGTCGTCATGTGACCGACTCTACTCCAATCACTGGTCTTAGGGTTTTGGGCGTGGTACTCTTCCTGGTTGATGCCGCCTACCATGTTTTTACTGATTGGTTATTTAAACTTATGTGTACTTATAAATTTGTGCAATGTGGGGGAGCCGATATATGCCCCAGTTGAAGTCCATTGTTACGAAACACGTCGGACTTGGCTTTCAGCTCCCCACTTTTATTCTGTGATCACAGTTTTATTTTTATGGATGTATGTTGGTTTTTTCTATAAAACCCACCTTTTTGACCTACACCATATGGAGGCATTTTTTTCTTTTTATATCCCCTCGAATAAGAGTTTTTGGCTTTCCAACCTAGCTGCTTAACATCTGAGTTCCAGCCTTACGTTTACCTGTGCGATTTCCTGGATCCTGTCCTGGAGTTCGCTGGATTCCCTGGATCGTTCCTGGAAGTCTGCCGATTAGGCTATCCTCGCATGATTGACTCGTTGTCGCTGACTTTCGAGTCCACTACTTCCGGTAAGAGTGCATACCCCTCACCTTGGGTGGAGGACACATTATCCCTGATGTTCTACATGCCTGCCAAGGCCGTTGTACCCCACTTCTGAGCAACAACTTTCTTGTGGTGGACTCTAAACATTAGTTTACATTAAGATTCTTTCTAACTTCGGGGCTTCCCACTTATACATGTATTTTACCATTTACCCATTTATACATGTATTTTCACATATTTATTACATTGGAGATTGTTTCTCACCATATGTTTTCACTATTTGTATGCAATATTTGGTATATTGTTATTGTTTATTGCTTTTCATTCTTTAGCGCTATATTTTTTTACCAATCCCTCTTATTGAATTCTTGTCACATTCCTATGTAGCAGCTGTCCTTTGCTTGTTATACACTGGGTTGGCGCAGTAATATCCCTTATTTACAATTGTCAATAAAAGCCTTTTACACTTATGAAATGCTTGAAATTACACTTCAGTATACCAAAGTACCATCTGACAAAAAGACCTAAAAACAATGGAGCAGCAGACTTTGCGAAAATTAATATTTGTGTCCCGGGGCGGACTGGCAGCTCATGGGGCACCCGGACAATAGGAGATCATAGGGCCCTCAGGTTTAAAGATGGCCACCGTGTTGGGGGGCAGTCCAGGCAGCAAGATAAATGTGGATCAGTGCAGTGGGTGGGGGAAATAACTGGAGCAGATCTTTGGTGGTTCACACTGCAGCAGGAGATGTCGGCTGCTGCAGTTCGAACCACAAAGATCAGTTTCAGCCAGAGCTTTTACTCTCAGAATAGGGATAGTACTTACGTACCCCCCTTCCTCCAAAGAAACCATCTATTGCTCGCCTCTTCACACCTCTTTACTTACCTCTGTGCCTACCTCTTTAATACTCATCTTTGTACACCATGTCCACAGCTCACCTTTTCTCCCCCAGTCTGCAGCTCACCCCTTCACCCCCATTCCACAGCTCACCTCTTCACCCCTATTCCACAGCTCACCTCTTCACCCCTATTCCACAGCTCACCTCTTCACCCCTATTCCGCAGCTCACCTCTTCACCCCCATTCCACAGCTCACCTCTTCACCCCTATTCCACAGCTCACCTCTTCACCCCTATTCCGCAGCTCACCTCTTCACCCTCATTCCGCAGCTCACCTCTTCACCCTCATTCCGCAGCTCACCTCTTCACCCTCATTCCGCAGCTCACCTCTTCACCCTCATTCCGCAGCTCACCTCTTCACCCTCATTCCGCAGCTCACCTCTTCACCCTCATTCCGCAGCTCACCTCTTCACCCCTATTCCACAGCTCACCTCTTCACCCCTTTTCCGCAGCTCACCTCTTCACCCTCATTCCGCAGCTCACCTCTTCACCCTCATTCCACAGCTCACCTCTTCACCCCTTTTCCGCAGCTCACCTCTTCACCCCTTTTCCGCAGCTCACCTCTTTACCCTCATTCCGCAGCTCACCTCTTCACCCTCATTCCGCAGCTCACCTCTTCACCCTCATTCCGCAGCTCACCTCTTCACCCCTATTCCACAGCTCACCTCTTCACCCCTATTCCACAGCTCACCTCTTCACCCTCATTCCGCAGCTCACCTCTTAACCCCTATTCCACAGCTCACCTCTTCACCCCTATTCCACAGCTCACCTCTTCACCCCTATTCCACAGCTCACCTCTTCACCCTCATTCCGCAGCTCACCTCTTCACCCCTATTCCACAGCTCACCTCTTCACCCCTATTCCACAGCTCACCTCTTCACCCTCATTCCGCAGCTCACCTCTTAACCCCTATTCCACAGCTCACCTCTTCACCCCTATTCCACAGCTCACCTCTTCACCCCTATTCCACAGCACACCTCTTCACCCTCATTCCGCAGCTCACCTCTTCACCCCTATTCCACAGCTCACCTCTTCACCCCTATTCCACAGCTCACCTCTTAACCCCTATTCCACAGCTCACCTCTTCACCCCTATTCCACAGCTCACCTCTTCACCCTCATTCCGCAGCTCACCTCTTCACCCTCATTCCGCAGCTCACCTCTTCACCCCTATTCCACAGCTCACCTCTTCACCCCTATTCCACAGCTCACCTCTTCACCCCTATTCCACAGCTCACCTCTTCACCCCTATTCCACAGCTCACCTCTTCACCCTCATTCCGCAGCTCACCTCTTCACCCCTATTCCACAGCTCACCTCTTCACCCCTATTCCACAGCTCACCTCTTAACCCCTATTCCACAGCTCACCTCTTCACCCCTATTCCACAGCTCACCTCTTCACCCTCATTCCGCAGCTCACCTCTTCACCCCTATTCCACAGCTCACCTCTTCACCCCTATTCCACAGCTCACCTCTTCACCCTCATTCCGCAGCTCACCTCTTAACCCCTATTCCACAGCTCACCTCTTCACCCCTATTCCACAGCTCACCTCTTCACCCCTATTCCACAGCACACCTCTTCACCCTCATTCCGCAGCTCACCTCTTCACCCCTATTCCACAGCTCACCTCTTCACCCCTATTCCACAGCTCACCTCTTAACCCCTATTCCACAGCTCACCTCTTCACCCCTATTCCACAGCTCACCTCTTCACCCTCATTCCGCAGCTCACCTCTTCACCCTCATTCCGCAGCTCACCTCTTCACCCCTATTCCACAGCTCACCTCTTCACCCCTATTCCACAGCTCACCTCTTCACCCCTATTCCACAGCTCACCTCTTCACCCCTATTCCACAGCTCACCTCTTCACCCCTATTCCACAGCTCACCTCTTCACCCCTATTCCACAGCTCACCTCTTCACCCTCATTCCGCAGCTCACCTCTTCACCCCTATTCCACAGCTCACCTCTTCACCCCTATTCCACAGCTCACCTCTTAACCCCTATTCCACAGCTCACCTCTTCACCCCTATTCCACAGCTCACCTCTTCACCCTCATTCCGCAGCTCACCTCTTCACCCCTATTCCACAGCTCACCTCTTCACCCCTATTCCACAGCTCACCTCTTCACCCTCATTCCACAGCTCACCTCTTAACCCCTATTCCACAGCTCACCTCTTCACCCCTATTCCACAGCTCACCTCTTCACCCTCATTCCACAGCTCACCTCTTCACCCTCATTCCGCAGCTCACCTCTTAACCCCTATTCCACAGCTCACCTCTTCACCCCTATTCCACAGCTCACCTCTTCACCCTCATTCCACAGCTCACCTCTTCACCCCTATTCCGCAGCTCACCTCTTCACCCCTATTCCACAGCTCACCTCTTAACCCCTATTCCACAGCTCACCTCTTCACCCCTATTCCACAGCTCACCTCTTCACCCCTATTCCACAGCTCACCTCTTAACCCCTATTCCACAGCTCACCTCTTAACCCCTATTCCACAGCTCACCTCTTCACCCCTATTCCACAGCTCACCTCTTAACCCCTATTCCACAGCTCACCTCTTAACCCCTATTCCACAGCTCACCTCTTAACCCCTATTCCACAGCTCACCTCTTCACCCCTATTCCACAGCTCACCTCTTAACCCCTATTCCACAGCTCACCTCTTAACCCCTATTCCACAGCTCACCTCTTCACCCCTATTCCACAGCTCACCTCTTCACCCTCATTCCGCAGCTCACCTCTTCACCCCTATTCCACAGCTCACCTCTTCACCCCTATTCCACAGCTCACCTCTTCACCCCTATTCCACAGCTCACCTCTTCACCCTCATTCCGCAGCTCACCTCTTCACCCCCATTCCGCAGCTCACCTCTTCACCCCTATTCCGCAGCTCACCTCTTCACCCCTATTCCACAGCTCACCTCTTCACCCCTATTCCACAGCACACCTCTTCACCCCTATTCCACAGCTCACCTCTTAACCCCTATTCCACAGCTCACCTCTTAACCCCTATTCCACAGCTCACCTCTTAACCCCTATTCCACAGCTCACCTCTTCACCCCTATTCCACAGCTCACCTCTTAACCCTCATTCCGCAGCTCACCTCTTAACCCTCATTCCGCAGCTCACCTCTTCACCCTCATTCCGCAGCTCACCTCTTCACCCCTATTCCACAGCTCACCTCTTAACCCCTATTCCACAGCTCACCTCTTCACCCCTATTCCACAGCTCACCTCTTAACCCCTATTCCACAGCTCACCTCTTAACCCCTATTCCACAGCTCACCTCTTCACCCCTATTCCACAGCTCACCTCTTAACCCCTATTCCACAGCTCACCTCTTCACCCCTATTCCACAGCTCACCTCTTAACCCTCATTCCACAGCTCACCTCTTAACCCTCATTCCACAGCTCACCTCTTAACCCCTATTCCACAGCTCACCTCTTAACCCCTATTCCACAGCTCACCTCTTCACCCCTATTCCGCAGCTCACCTCTTCACCCCTATTCCACAGCTCACCTCTTAACCCCCATTCCACAGCTCACCTCTTCACCCTCATTCCGCAGCTCACCTCTTCACCCCTATTCCACAGCTCACCTCCTCACCTCTATTAGGCTATTAGCCTCTATTAGGCTGTCCACAAGGTTTAGGAGTGTGTCTATGGGAATGTTTGACCATTCTTCCAGAAGTGCATTTGTGAGGTCAGGGACTAATGTTGGACGAGAAGGTCTGGCTTGCAGTCTCCGCTCTAATTCATCCCAAAGGTGTTCTATCGGGTTGAGGTCGGAACTCTGTGCAGGCCAGTCAAGTTCCTCAAACCCCAAACTGGCTCATCTATTTCTTTATGGACCTTGCTTTGTCCACTGGTACGCAGTCATGTTGGAACAGGAAGGGGCCATCCCCAAACTGTTCCCACAAAGTTGGGAGCATGAAATTGATGTCTTCGTATGCTGACAGCTTAAGGAGTTCCCTTCACTAGAACTAAGGGGGCCAAGCCCAACCCCTGAAAAACAACCCCACACCATAACCCCCCTCCACCAAATGATTTAGACCAGTGCACAAAGCAAGGTCCATAACATGGATGAGCGAGTTTGGAGTGGAGGAACTTGACTGGCCTACACAGAGTCCTGACCTCAACCCGATAGAACACCTTTGGGAAGAACTAGAGCGGAGACTGCGAGCCAGGCCTTCTCGTCCAACATCAGTGCCTGACCTCACAAATGCTCTTCTGGAAGAATGGTCAAACATTCCCATAGACACACTCCTAAACCTTGTGAACGGCCTTCCCAGAAGAGTTGAAGCTGTTATAGATGAGAAGGCCTGGCTCGCAGTCTCCCTTCTAATTCATCTCAGAGGTGTTCTATCGGCTTGATTTTAGGACTCTGTGCAGGCCAGTCAAGTTCCTCCACCCCAAACTCGCTCATCTATGACTTCATGGACCTTGCTTTATTGGTGATGGTCAAACATTCCCATAGACACCCTCCTAAACCTTGTGGATGGCCTTCCCAGAAGAGTTGAAGCTGTTATAGCTGCAAAGGGTGGGCCGACTCAATATTGAACCCTACGGCCTAAAAAGCTGGATACACACTATGCAATTGTCTTTAGATTTTTTTTTCCTTTAGATTTACCAAAAGCCTTATAATAGGAGGTCCTAAACCTAATCACTATCAATGTGTATGCAGTCAGGCAGGCCCTCGCACTACATAGTTGAAGGCAGGGGCGGACTGACCATTTGGGCACTGCCCGAGGGCCCCATGCCACTAAGGGGCCCCATCAGGGTTGCCAGCCTCAATAAAACCAGGGACAATATGTAAATGCCTGTGTTTTTTTTAAAAATCCCAAGATTATAGCTGCCCCGCGTCTCCAGTGCCTTTTCAATGTGTGTATGTGTGTGTATACTGTGTGTGTATATTGTGTGTCTCTTTGTGTATACTGTGTGTGTGTGTATACTGTGTGGCCCCATAATCTATTGCCTAGGGGTCCCATAATCTCCTATTGCCTGGGGGCCCTTATAATCTCCCATTGCCCAGGGGCCCCATGATCTCCTGTTGCCCGGGGGCCCCATGATCTCCTGTTACCCGGGGACCCCATGATCTCCTATTGCCCGGGGGCCCCATGATCTCCTATTGCCCGGGGGCCCCATGAGTTGTCAGTCCGCCCCTGGTTGAAGGTAAATGTAAAGGAAACCGAACAACAAAAGTTGTATAGTGTGTATCCAGTTTAAGGTTGGGATGCCATTAATGTGTGTGTAAAAGGCAGGCGTCCCAATACTTTTGGCAATATAGTGTATATATGGATATGGTGATACAATGGGAGAGCCCAGTGTCAGGCGGGTGGCTGTAAAGCACGGTATATTCCTCCGTTGTTCCTTTTCTCGGCGGTGTGCGCTGTCCGTGGTGCTGAAATAACTCGTAACTCGTTAATTTGCTCCCATTTGTACCACCTGTTACCACTGAACGACTCTCCTAATGATCCCTTCATTCAAATCCCCTTTCATTCAGATTCAATACGCTTTGACTCCTTCATCGCTTCTTCTCCTTAACTCTCCGCTGAACCGTCGGCGAATTGTTTTGTTTTACCGTCAATGATGCCAGTAACCATGGCAACCATTCGACAGAACTCCGAGGCCGATCACTAAGCCAATCCAAAGTGATTTTTTTTTTAAATGTTTGCTGATTAATTTGTGCACCCCCCCCCCCCCCCCAAAACCATTTATTTTCGAAGCCTCTTAATTCTTGGCCTTCAAGATGTTCATATTGCATGATAATTACCCTTCTGAGCCCGTGTTCTTTTATTTCTGTAATGAAAAGGTTAGAGCTGATTGCATCTTGCTAGAAATATCGCAGGAAAGTGCGTTTCAAGGGGGAGGGGGGGGGGGAGGAGGGGGCTTCGAGAATCTGTCCTACGTGGGCGATTATCTTTGCAAAATATCTCTGTCAATAAGCTTGGCTTGTACGATCGGTAATTTGGATGACAGAACGGCGTACGATACACATCTAGATTCCACCATACGCTCTATGGATGACGCCGTTCCTTTAAATTTATCATCTCACCTAACACTTGATATACGAAATTTTACTTTTTTTTTTTTTTTTCCTGCTGAATTCAAGGTACGGATTTTATATCATAGTTACATTGTTTCAGCTTGGACTGAAAAGTATGGGCATGCCTGTGGGATCCCTCTGGAAGTGGACAACCACTGTAGTAGTCACTGCTACTACAGTGGTGATTAGTGTAGTAGTGTTAGTAGTAGCTGCTACTACACAGGGCCGTCTTAATAGAATCATGGGCCCCTGGGCAAAGCAATGCACTGGGGCCCCTACCAGCTTGCCCTGATATACACACCTACTTTCAAGAAATAAAGTATAAATAGTTGATAGAATTAAACATATATTCATTAGTACTTTCAATAAAATCGATTTTACAAAAGGAAAACATTCCATAAATCAAACACTAGTCAACACAAAGGGCACAGTAAAGGGGGGAATGCAGAAGGGCACAGTACGGGGGGGGGGGGTCAGGAGGGCACAATACTGGGATCAGGAGGCCACAGTACATGGGGGAATGCAGAAGGGCACAGTAAAGGGGGGAATGCAGAAGGGCAAAGTACGGGGGGGATGCAGAAAGGCACAGTACAGTGGGGGGGGGGGTCAGGAGGGCACAATACTGGGATCAGGAGGGCACAGTACAGGGGGGGGGGGTCAGGAGGGCACAATATTGGGATCAGGAGGCCACAGTACATGGGGAATGCAGAAGGGCACAGTAAAGGGGGGAATGCAGAAGGGCAAAGTACGGGGGGGGGGTCAGAAGGGCACAATATTGGGATCAGGAGGCCACAGTACATGGGGGAATGCAGAAGGGCAAAGTACGGGGGGGATGCAGAAAGGCACAGTACAGTGGGGGGGGGGGTCAGGAGGGCACAATACTGGGATCAGGAGGGCAAAGTACAGGGGGGGGGGTCAGGAGGGCACAATACTGGGATCAGGAGTGCACAGTATAGGTTCTGGGATGCTTCCCGGAACACAACAATATCGGGACAGTTTAGAAAAAAGCATGACTGTCCCAGCAAATCCGGGACACTTGGCAAGTATGATGCGATGCAAGATTATTGTGGGACCCCCCCCCCATGTACCTGGGGCCCCTGGGCAGTGCCCAGGAGTGCCCCTGCATTAAGATGGCCCTGCTACTACAGTATTTGCTGCCGTCTTCTGGGTCCTGTGCCAAGTGGCTGCCCTGCTGCTTAATAACCACGGGGTGGTTGAATCTCGGCAACGAGGACCAGTCACAGAACGTGTGGGATCCCCGTGGCGGCAGGCACTGCAATAGTCACCCATACTATAGCGATCGCCGCCAGCTTTCAGGTCCATGGCTGCCCTGCTGCCTAGTGATTGAAAGCCTAGAATTTTTTTCCCTATGAAGGCATTCTCTGAATGGATGAGGTTAAGAGGTGGCGCAGTGATGCCACCTCACCCAATAAGAAAAGGACTTGCTTTCATTAGGAAAAATGCAAGACTTTTAACCATTTGCCGACCGCCCTATAGCAGTTTTGTGCACAGGATCATGTGTACTGTATATAGGTGATCCTGCACTTTCAGGGTGGGGGGGCGTGAATGCGCATCGCTGGCAGCTCACTCCCGCTGTGATTACACACAGCGGGAGCTAATCATCGGGTACCGCGGACTCGATGTCCACTGGCACCCGCCCAGAAGCATAACTAGATCCTTCAGGGCCCCGGTGCAAGAAACCATAACAGGCCCCCCCAACCCAACCCCCCCCCCCTCCATCCAAGCCCTGGGCTTCCAGTTCTGGGAAGGTGTCCATGGACATCCTCCCAGAACCCTGCCTCCCGTGTACCACCTAGGGGGCGCATCCAGCACGCTCCGTGACACAGCTGATCACAGATCACGATAAAGGGCTAACCACAGCGGCCCTTTACCATGTGATCAGCTGATCACATGTAAACAGACTTGCCAGTTATGGGCAGTCCTTTCTTCCCACGATGTGTCTGTTTGAGGAAAGGAGAGCCGTTATCCAGCAAGACTGTCAGTACATTGTTTACACTGATAA
Organism: Aquarana catesbeiana; assembly: GCF_042186555.1. Classification (NCBI taxonomy): domain Eukaryota; kingdom Metazoa; phylum Chordata; class Amphibia; order Anura; family Ranidae; genus Aquarana; species Aquarana catesbeiana. The sequence goes on along the minus strand of NC_133325.1, from coordinate 16,899,072 downwards.
TCAGGGCAGCCCCATCAGTGCTGCCTATCAGTGCCCATCAGTGCTGCCTATCAGTGCTGATCAGTGCTCATGAATGCCAGTTATCAGTGTCCATCTGGAAACAGCAGAGGGAAGCTGGATAGGAGGGACGACGGGGCGGTAGCATAAAGAGGAATCAATTCCTGCCTCCTGCAGCCACTGAATGCCTGTGGGAGGGAAAGGAGGAGAAGAGGGCATTCAGCATCTGCAGGAGGCCGGGATATATTCCGCTACATGCCGCCCCTCCTATTCAGTTGTACAGGGGGGCCTCACGAGCCCCATGGAGCATGGGACCGGGTCGCAAGTGCGACCCTTGCGACCCCTGTAGCTACGCCCCTGCTCTCAGCTCAGAGTCCTGCTGATGGGTACTGATAGGCGGCTTTGATGATTACTGATAAGTGGCACTGATCGGCACTGATAGAGGGCATTGATGAGCACCGATAAGTGCCACTGATGGGCACTGATAGGGGGCATTGATGAGCTCTGATATGTGGCACTGATGGGCACTGATAGGTGGCATTGATAAGCACTGATATCTGGCACTGATAGACAGCACTGATGGGCATTGAGTGGCAGCATTGATGAGCACTGATAGGTGACACTAATGGGCACTAATAGGTGGCATTGATGAGCACTGATAGGCGGCACTGATGGACACTGATAGGCGGCACTAATTGGTGCTGATAGACAGCACTGATGGGCATTGAGTGGCAGCATTGATGAGCACTGATAGGCGGCATTGACGAGCACTGATAGGTGACACTAATGGGCACTAATAGGTGGCATTGATGAGCATTGATAGGCGGCACTGATGGGCACTGATAGGTGGCATTAATTGGTGCTGATAGACAGCACTGATGGGCACTGATAAGTGGCATTGATGAGCACTGAAAAGCACTGTTAGGCAGCACTGATAGGTGGCACTGATCAGCACTCATAGGAGGCACTGATGGGCACTGATAGGCAGCACTGATGGGGCTGCACTGATAATCAAGGCACTGGTTAGAACGCTGACATTGGAAACGTTCGGGTGCAGACAGAGAGGATCTCCAGAAACTTTTCTGTGAAGGGCCTCGAGGTGCCTTTGACGTGTCACCAGTGATGCAGGAAACGGTATTCTTGGGTCTGGGGTGGACCAAAGAGCCTCTGCTGGTTTTCTGGGACTGGGGTGGACCAAAGAGCCTCTGCTGGTTTTCTGGGACTGGCGCTCCCATAGCCGTCGGTCAATCTGGATGACTAGATTAACCAGGTCCTCCGAAGCTGTTGGTACCCCCACTCTGGCAAATTCATCTTTTAGGGCATCAGATAAACCCAGGTAAAACTGGTAATGGAGAGCTGATTCGTTCCACTCGGTATTAGTACTCCAAAGACAGAAGTCAGTTATGTAATTCTCCACGGGCCTTTGACCCTGCTGCAATTTGGTCAGTCTGACAACGGAAGGGGTCAGCATATAGCTGAGACATGGCAGAGAAAAAAGAGTCCATAGACGCCAGGGATGGGTCATGTTGCTCACGAAGGTGATAAGCCCAGGATTGGGGCTCATCCAGAAGAAGAGAGATAATGAATCCCACCTTAACATCTTGTGTAGAGAAAGTTTGTGGCAGGAGGAGCAGCAGGACAGGAACAGGATAGACAGCCAAGGTCAAAGAACAAGCCAGGTCAGCAACTAGAAGAGCACACAGGATCAGATCAGGATACAGAAAACAGCTAAAGATCAGTCAGCAAAGGATAGGAGGCTAGACTCCCTTTAAATAGGCCGTCTGGTGCCAAGAGGAATTGTGAATTTGCACATGCGCACGATCGCGGACTCTCGCGCGCATGCGCATGCCTGTTAGACGTTCTTTGGGAAACTCTATGCGCTTGCGCACATATATGTGCCAGACGTCTTACAGGGATTCCCTGACACTCACTCTTTTGAGCAGCAGGTTGCTTGGTGTGCCGTGATGTCAAGGTGTGTTCTAGAGCAGCTCAGTGTGGAGCTGTAGAAGAGAGGCCCGGGAGCAGCAGAGGGAAGCTGGGATAGAAGGGGAAAAGGGGAGGTAAAATATAGAGGAATCGATTCCTGCCTCCTGCAGCCGCTGAATGCCTGCGGGAGGGAAAGGAAGAGAAGCGGGCATTCAGCGGCTGCAGGAGGCGGGGATTGATTCCCCTACTATTCAGCTGTACAGGGGGGCTTCAATGGGGCCCCTGGAGCATGGGGCCAGGTCACAAGTGCGACCCTTACGACCCCTGTAGCTACGTCCCTGCACCCGCCGATACAAAGCAGGGACTAGGATCCATGTCTTTCCCTAGTAAAAGCACCTCCCACACTGTGGTAAAACACTGTCTAGGCACACAGTTAACCCTTTAATCGCCCCTGATGTTTAACCCCTTCCCAGCCAGTGTCATTAGTACAGTGACAGTGCATATTTATTAGCACTGATCACTATTAGTGTCACTGGTTCCCAAAAAGTGCCAAAAGTGTCAGTTAGTAGCCGATTGTCAGCTGCAATATCGCAGTCCTGCTATAAGTCACTGATCGCTACCATTACTAGTAACAATAAATGAAAATAAATAAAAATATCTCATAGTTTGTAGACTTTTGTACAAACCGATCAATAAACGCTGGGTTAATCACTCTATTGCAGTGATTGTCCACTTCCACTGGGATCCCAAGCATTCTGTGACTAGTGCCCATGCCAAGCAAGCAACCACCTGTGTGGAATTACTATACATCAGGTCAGCCATGGACCTGGAAGCTAGTGGTGATCTCTATAGTATTGGCTACTATTGCAGTGATTTTCCACTTCCACAGGGATCCCACAGGTATGGCATATGTATACTTAGATTGGTCCAAGCTACAACAATGTAACCATTCCAAAAACCATACCTGGAATCCAGCTCTTTGCCAAGATACCATCAACAGATTTTCCAGATTTGTAACCACTGCCAGATCCGTCACAAAGCCAATGAAATATTGTCCTGAACCTCCAATGGATTCTCTGTACATGCCAAGTCATTTTATCTAGGCATGCCTGGCACTAAAATGGGGGTTGGTCTCGCATTCCGTGATCCCAGTAATGGGATTCATTGGTCCAGCCCCTGTGCCGGGTTATACAGTGGAAGATTGGAGGTGGGAGAGGGGTTCCCGGGGAAGAAGGTGGGGAGGTATTTGATATGGAAGCCAACGGGTCTCTCTTTTTCCCTTGGTGGGCTCCCTGTAATTTAGTGGAAGGTTGGAGGTGGGAGAGGGGTTCCGGGGAAGGAGGTTGGGAGGTGTTTGATATCGAAGCCAACGGGTCTCTCTTTTTCCCTTGGTGGGCTCAGTGTAATTTAGTGGAGGGTTGGAGGTGGGAGAGGAGTTCCGGGGAAGGAGGTGGGGAGGTGTTTGATATCAAAGCCAACGGGTCTCTCTTTTTCCCCTTGGTGGGCTCCCTGTAATGGCAACCAGACAAGTAACCTTAATGTAAACAGGAGATCAGTGGTACAAACGCGACAGAGGGTATAATTTTTGCCACTGCCCCAAAGCAAAGCATCACGGCCGCAGCATATACACAACCCCTTCCGAACGATGTGTTGGGTTTAGGTGGCAGTACAACCATAGCTCAACTGCCTGTTTTTTCCGCCCTCTATTAGCAAATGTGAACAAGCCCAAAGTTTGGGAACAGTACGCACCACAGCAACCACTTCATTTAGAGCTCATGTAACACAGGGACTCCAGCAGCTATATCAATATTCGGATCTCGTTGAGGATTGAAGCATTTACAGTATAGTTATGGCGATGATGAGGCTCCCATTGATATCAATTTCTATGTTACCCATAATTTGAAAAAAACAAACAAAAAATAGTAAGAAAAGCCTCAATATTATGCTGCACAAGTCTGATATGGGAGAAGGCCTCAAGGGGATTCATAGGCACAGCATATATCTGGGAGTGTTGTAAATGGCAGTTCGGGTCAAGATTGGGTGGTGATCTGGTGATGGAAGGCCTATCAGTGGAGTTGCCGGGCAGGTTCCACCTGCATACTCACAAGGATATTGGGGCTACTGTTATATGGTCCTTAGATATGGGGGGGGTCACTTATGGACCTGATCTAGAACCAGAAAGCGAAGCCTCGTAACGTCTAAAGTGAAGTGAATTGCCAATCAGGTCTATTGGCTGGAGAACTGACTGTAATCTGTTGGCTCAGTGGAGTTGAGCCACATTTTTCCATTCCTACAAAGCTGAAGTTTTTAGGTCTGGGTGGCCTATCCTTCATGCCAGTCAACTCAAGCAGGTCAGTGACTTACAGCCTGGCGAAAGACCTTTAAGCAATGCTTCCTGGTCAAGAACCCACCTCCCTTCACAGTCTGCTGATTGGAAAGTGAAGGAGAAGCAGAACACCAATGAGATCTACCTCCACTGTATTCTACTATGGCCCACTTCTGTTGTGTTCAGTTTGAGGGCATGTGAATTACAGCAGCCCCTCACACCTCCCATCTTCCATGGTCCTCTAATGCTCAGTGAAGCCGCCTGAGGGAAGGTGCTGCGTGGTGCGGCAGCAGTAGCTCACACACAGTCCAGTGGCAAATACAGAGAACTTGTATTGTAATCAGAATACAACAGTTCACAACAAGCCTGGTGGGAAGGCAGCCCAACTGGGAACACTCACAGGTGAACAGCAAATTGTAGCAGAGCAGATCTCAGCCAAACTGACAGCATCTGTCTTTGTGGGGGGGGGGGGGGTTGGGGGGGATTGCGGCCTAGCTGGTCCAAGCCCAAGCGGGGAGGATTCCAGGAGAAATGATGGATCCCTATTCTTTCCCTACTCATCTGGAACCTTTCCTAGCCACTAAGAGTGTCCCTGACAGACAGGTGACCTGTTCCTACACTACCCACAAGCTAAGTACATGCCAAACTCAGGAGCCAGGGTCTTAAATAGACTCTGCCTGACCCAAAATGGCCACCAGAGTCACATGAGCCGTCAGCATCTAACCAGATCGTTGCCCCAGTGACCCAGGAAACCATAGAGGAACCATGTTCTTCTTGACTCCTTCTGCACTGCTGCTGTGGTTGAGTGCCACCTGCAGTGGAGAAAATAGACTGCACCTGACTACACACCCATGGCAAATACAGAGAAGAGAGAGGCCAACGATGATCTTCTAATGGAGGCCAGAACTTGAGTATACCAGAATACCTAGAATTCCGGTTCTTTTGGCTCAGTGACATTATGCTAGTTTAGATGGAATGACATCTATACAGGTACAGTATAAAGTAACCTGTCACCTGTACAGAAACCTGAAAATATATATATAAAAAAAACAAAAAACCTAGGGGTGTCCCTTCATGCCTTTGTCCTCAAGAATGCAATGTGATCCCCTGTAGCTGGGGAATTTGATATGCAGGTACAGTGCCAGTTTAAAGCTCTAAATTCTGAGCATTGGATAGAATCATATATGGCAAATATGGAAACTAGACTATCCTTCCCTTTCACCTGTTTTGGTCTCTTTCTGTAAACTAGACTATCCTTACCTGCTGTCTGCCTTGACCTCTGCCTGGAAACTCGACTCTCCTTACTAGTACTGCCTGTCACAACCTCTGCCTGGAAACTAGACTGTCCTTACCTTTCACCTGTTTTGGCTTCTCTCTGGAAATTAGACTATTCTTATCTGCGTGCTTGCCTCAACCTCTGCCTGGAAACTAGACTATCCTTACTTGCCATCTGCCTTGATCTCTGCCTTAAAACGTGACTATACTTGCCTGCCGCCTACCTCAACCTCTGTTTGGAAACGAAACTGACCTTACCTATCGCCTGCCTCTATCAATGCCTGAAAACTCAGCTATCCTTACTTGTTGTCTGTCTTGACCTTTGCCTGAAAACTTGACAATCCTTGCCTGCTACCTAACTCGACCTCTGCCTGGAAACTAGACTATTGTTACCTGCCGCCTACCTCAATATCTTCCTGGAAATTTGACTATTATTGGTTGCTGCCTGCTTTGTCCTCTGCCTGGAAACAAGGCGACTATCCTTGTCTGCTGCCTGTATTGACCTCTACCTGAAAACTGGACTATTCTTGACTGTTGCCTGCCTTGACCTCTACCTGAAAACTGGACTATCCTTGACTGCTGCCTGCCTTGACCTCTACTTGAAAACTGGACTATCCTTGTCTGCTGCATACCACAACCTCTGCCTTGAAATTTGACTATCCTTGCCTGCCGTCTGCCTTGGCCTCTGCTTGGAAACTTTGCTATCCTTGCCTGTTGCCTATCTCAACCTCTGCCTGAAAACTTGACTAATGTTACCTGCTACCTGCCTCGGCCTCTACCTGGAAACTGGACTATCCTTATTTGCTGTCTGCCACAACCTCTGCCTGGAAACTTGACTATCCTTACCTGTTGCCTACCTTGATCTCTGTCTGCAAACTAGACTGTTGTTACCTGCTGCATACCTCTACCTCTGTCTGGAAACTAGACTATTGTTACCTGCTGCCTACCTCAACTTCTGCCTGGAAACTGGACTATGTTTACCTGCTGTCTGCCACAATCTCTGTCTGGAAATTTGACTATCCTTACTTACCATCTGCCTCGACCTCTACCTGGAAACTTGACTATTCTAGCCTGTTGTCAACCTCAACTTCTGCCTGAAAACTTGACTAATGTTACCTGCTACCTGCCTCGGCCCCTACCTGGAAACTGGACTATCCTTATCTGCTGTCTGCCACAACGTCTGCCTGGAAACTTGACTATCCTTGCCTGTTGCCTACCTTGATCTCTGTCTGGAAACTAGACTGTTGTTACCTGCTGCCTACCTCGACTTCTGCCTGGAAACTGGACTATTCTTACCTGCTGTCTGCCACAACCTCTGCCTGGAAATCTAAATATCCTTTCTTGCTGTCTGCCTCGACCTCTGTCTGGAAACTTGATTTGTTGGAAAAAGAAAAAACTGCGCTATTATCTTTTCCATGTGACTGGATGACTGGAGAGAGGAACGAGAAGCTGCCTTCAAAACTGTTGAGGTGTCCATTATATGCCAGAGAGATCCCGGGCTGGGGTTACAGCCATCCGCCTTGTGTGGTCCCCTATAACAAGGGACCACCGAGTTCTGGTAAGCGGCAGTGTTTCTTTGTGGGGGAGGCATCCTTTCATTTGTCACTTTCTCTGGGAGACCCTGCAGCACATCACCATTCAAGAATCATTAATTTTTTAATAGCCTTATCACTGTTATGTTATGTTCTATTAGCACCAATGGACTTTTTTTATTTAGTCACTGGTTTTGTTATATAATATTTCATTTGATTTTTTTTTATATACTTCACCTGTTTATCACATTAGTAATATCCACCTTTATATTGCAGTATATTTGATGTATCACACTGGCCACCGAGTATCATTACTGAGTGTGGCTATCTATCTAATTTGTTTTTTTTGCACTGAATAGATTGGTTTATTTTTAGATCTTCTCGGTATGGTCTATTGTTACACATTTTTTTGTGAGCACATATCATATTTTTTTTTTGCAGTTTAATAATTTCTAGCGCAACTTTTTATCTTTTCCTGTTGCCTACCTCTACCCCTGTCTGGAAACTAGACTATTGTTACCTGCTGCCTACCTCAACCTTTGCCTGGAAACTCGACTATCTTTACCTGCCGTCTGCCACAACCTCTGTCTGGAAATTTACCTATCCTTACTTGCCGTCTGCCTCGACCTCTGCCTGGAAACTTGACTATTCTAGCCTGTTGTCAACCTCAACCTCTGCCTGGAAACCAGATTATTGTTACCTGCTGCCTACCTTGACCTCTGCCTGAAAACTTGACTGTGCTTGCCTGCTGCCTGCTTCAACCCCTTCCCGAACAAGAACAATCTGCGGGGTGGCTACAAGGGTTACAGGCCCATTATCTCTTGCTGTGTGCTCTGTCAAAGACCAAAGTACCACTCAAACACCAGCCCCGGGTGCGTCAGTGTCAACTGTCAATGATAAATTTGCAAGAAAATGTCACTAATGATTTCTTTAGAGGAAAGTCATCTGTTTCCGGCCTTTTAACCCACATCAATCATAGATGTCTCTATTGCTTTAACAAGTTATTATTATGTCTGGGTCAAGGCACTCCATCCTTAATGCTCTATATTGTTGCTCTTCTCGGAGTCACCATGGGCCGCTGTTCTCATCTGTGGGAGTCATTGTTCCCGCACACGCTCAGTATCAGAGATCACCCCGCCACCCACAGAGGAGAAATGACAGAAAGACATCTGACAGGCATGTACATAATTAGATGGAGCTTTCTTCTCTCGGTTCACCATTCAATGGCATTCACACTGCGAGCGCTCCACTGATTCCCTACACCACCGACAAGGATCCAAAGCCTTTCAGATGTTAAAGCATTTTATCCACTTCATAAATGCCAAATTTACATGCCAAGTAATAAATATGTCATAATTATAATAATAATAATAATAATAGTGTGACTGTGGCATTGGAGTGTAAGCTCTTCTGGTACAGAGGCTCATAGGACTAACTCAGTGTTCTCTGTACAGCACTGCGGTATATGTCTGAGCTATATAAATGTATAATAATAATAGTGTGTGACTGTGGGGGGACATTAGAGTGTAAATTTTTGTTTATTAAAAAAAATCATACAAACATACAGCTTATTAATAAAAACATATTTACACAAAAATAAACAACAACTAAACAAAAACAAGCGTGCTTACATCAGCAAGTAAAGAAAACCGTTTCCTGACAAGATAACATAGAAAGAAACATATTTTATTGACAACAAAAAAGAGACTACAAACCCCGAACCTCAACTTAAACATAATCCAGGCTAAGAAACATTTTGAGATTTTAATTGCCATCAGGATGCAATTCCAAAACCATCACCATCCATTAACCCCTCCCCCCACATCATTCACCCCGACTTCCACATGATTTACCTTGCATTCTGCACCAGCCACTCTCTTTCCCTCCCCCACCATCATCCAATCCATCCCTTACTCCCCCCTTCGGTGTCCGCTGACCTCCAGCCGCACTTCTGCCACGCCGAGGAGGAGGGGTTGGCACCACCATACACGCTGGTCCAGCACCCTCCACTGCCTTCACTACACTAGGAGAAACAATAGGTGCAAACACAGACTTGACAACCACACTTTCTGACACTGACTGGGGAACCACAGACTGAGGGGACACTGACACCACAGAGGGCCTCACAGACACAGATTCTGATGGGACAGAGACACTAGGATCCCCTGGTACAACCTCCGCCACTCCAGACTCTTCTCAATCCAGATGGAAGAATTCCTCCACTGACTCTGGCTTATTGTGCAAAGCCTCAGGGCACCGGCTATAAGGGTGACCAACCTTATCACATAGGTTACATTTAATGACATTACAGTCCCTTGCCAGATGCCCAGTTCCTGGCACAAAGAGCACTTCTGTTCTGGACATTTAGAGGAGAAATGTCCCTTGACTCCACATTTATGGCACAGCTTAGGTTGACCAGGGAAAAAGATGGTAATTCTATCTCTACCAATAAAGGCAGAGAAGGGCAAATGCTAGACCACATTCCCACACACACTCAACCTCATTGATACTCATTGTATATGTATACTGACCACCCACCCGTCCAGATTCCTCTATCATCCACAATCTTTTTTAGGGGACACAACGTTTCACCAAACCTCTTCAAACAGACCCATAAATGCTCGGGGTGTATAGACTCATTCATAGGTGTGCGCAGCCTATTGCATTAGGGTGTGCCCCTCAAATGTAATAAAACATGGACAGTGTTAGTAGAGCAGGGGACTTATCAGTAGGGCAGAGGTTGGTTTCAGTAGGGCAGTGGATGGTGTCAGTAGGTTTTTTTTTTTATTTTTTTTTTACAATTCTTTTTAGGAGCCCTGTTTAGGGGCTTTGGTGAACTATCAGCAGGGTAAATCTGTGCCACAGGGGGTGATTAGGGTGTGCCCAGGCACACCCGGCACACCCCCTACGCACACCTATGGACTCATTCCTTGTCAGAATAGTCACATTTTTTATCAAGGGCTGTCTTGAGACAACTTTAGGGACAAGCCCCTTCCACTCCGACTGGCTTCCATATACATGCTCATACCACTCCCAAAAACAAATCCAGCCATTCTGGATGCACAAATGATAAATCATATTCATAGGAACCAGCCGGACTGATGAGAGCATAAATATCCTCCGCCTTAAAACCCATGGCTAGGATCTTATCCACAACCACCCTCCTGATAGGTGAAATACGTCCTCCTTCCCACCTGAGCTGTACCACATTCCTGCGTTTAATGGAAGAAGGTGCGTTAGGTGAAAGTCACACAACTGGCTCCCTTCCACTACCAGCAGCATGACTTTGTCCCGACACAGCCTTAGCATAACTCCTAACTGAGACAGATGATACATTAACTGGTTGCATAGGAATATTAACTGGCTGTATAGAAACCTTTGAAATCTGGTTTGGTAAATTACCCACCACATGATCCTCCCTCCTCCCCTCCAGCACAACAGTCCCACTCACCATAGTCCCAGAAGTACCACAGATACCAGCAGTCCCGTCATCAAGTAAAGTCTTCTGTTCAGAAAAAACACTAGCTGTTTCAACGTTCATAGGGCCCTCCTGCTCTGCAGTTTCAATGTTCATGCGACATTCCTGCTCTGCACTTTCAATGTTCATGCAACATTCCTGCTCTGCACTGTCCATGTGGGACTCCTCACAGCCAGCAGAAACTTCTCTGTCTGGATACATGCCATCTTTTCCTGCATACCCATGATCTTCATCTGATGAGTCGGTGCCACTCAAGGGAGATTACATTTCTGTAATGGCCTGCAGCAACCCGCTATTTTCCTCAACCTCCTCCTGAGATGACCCAGGCCGCTGGGGAGGGGGGCAGATACTGACTCAGGTGCAACAAATCCTGAGACAGGGATAGTACTGGACCACCATGTGAAGCCACTTCCTTACCCCCCCATCCATACTGTCGCCATTGCTCTGGTATCCACCCTCTGACTGGTACTAGCATAGGCACTCTCCTTCATCTGTTGGAATCTCTCCTCATTCTCACACTTTTCTCTGAACACACCACTGCTCTCCTTCATAGAGGCGACCAACTTCTCCTGCTTTTTCAATGCCTCCTCCAGAGACTTCAGCTTGGATACTTCCCTCTTACAGTTTCCAGACTTACTATGCAGGGATTTCTTTTTCCTGAGATCTTCTTTCATGACAGAAAGTTTCTGTTCCTCCTTAACAATGTGGCCAAGTCACCACTTTATCCTTGAAGACTGGTAAGGACACCTCTTGCCCAGGATCCATCGCAGCTTGAGCACATGGAGTAGGCCTCAGTGCCTCTGGAGAGTCTCCACCTTCATCTTCTCCAATATGTTCCATGCTTGCTTGGGAAAAGCCTGCATGAGAGGCCCCAGGCTTGCTGTTTCTTTCAGCTGAGATCACAGCAGAGTGAGCCAACAGCACCATGCAGAGCAGCACCACCTGGTGGAGAAGCTCCTCTGGTGCAGAGACTGATGTTAATGGCTCAGACCTTTCTGCACAGTACTATAGTATATGTCGGAGCTATATAAATATACAGTGCCTTGAAAAACAATTCATACCCCTTGAAATTTTCCAGATTTTGTCATGTTACAACCAAAAACGTAAATGTATTTTATTGGGATTTTATGTGATAGACCAACACCAAGTGGCACATAATTGTAAAGTGGAAGGAAAATGATAAATGGTTTTCAAAATGTTTTACAAATAAATATGTGAAAAGTGTGGCATGCATTTGTATTCAGCCCCCTTTACTCTGATACCCCTAAATAAAATCTAGTGGAACCAATTGCCTTCAGAAGTCACCTAATTAGTAAATATAGTCCACCTGTGTGTAATTTAATCTCAGTATAAATACAGTTGTTCTGTGAAGCCCTCAGAGGTTTGTTAGAGAACCTTAGTGAACAAACAGCATCATGAAGGCCAAGGAACACACCAGACAGGTCAGGGATAAAGTTGTAGAGAAGTTTAAAGCAGGGTTAGGTTATAAACAAAATATCCCAAGCTTTGAACATCTCATGGAGCTCTGTTCAATACATCATCTGAAAATGGAAAGAGTATGGCGCAACTGCAAACCTACCAAGACATGGCCATCCACCTAACCTGACAGGCTGGGCAAGGAGAGCATTCATCAGAGAAGCAGCCAAGAGGCCCATGGTAACTCTGGAGGAGCTGCAGAGATCCACAGCTCAGGGGGGGGAAAATGTCCACAGGACAACTATTAGTCGTGTTCTCCACAAATCTGACCTTTATGGAAGAGTGACAAAAAGAAAGACATTGTTGAAAGAAAGCCATAAGAAGTCCCATTTGCAGTTTGCGAGAAGCCATGTGGGGGACACAGGAAACATGTGGAAGAAGGTTCTCTGGTCAGATGAAACCAAAATTTAATTTTTTGACCTAAAAGCAAAACATGGTGGTGGCAGCACCATATTGTGGGGATGCTTTTTTTCAGCAAGGACAGGGAAGCTGGTCAGAGTTGATGGGAAGACGGAGCAGCACCACCTGGTGGAGAAGCTCCTCTGGTGCAGAGACTGATGTTACTGTTACTGGTTACTGGCTCAGACCTTTCTGTACAGCAAATACAGGACAATCTTAGAAGAAAACCCGTTAGAGTCTGCAAAAGACTTGAGACTGGGGTGGAGGTTCACCTTCCAGCAGGACAACAACCCTAAACATACAGCCAAAGCTACAATGGAATGGTTTAGATCAAAGAATATTCATGTGTTAGAATGGCCCAGTCAAAGTCTAGACCTAAATCCAATTGAGAATCTGTGGCAAGACTTGAAAATTGCTGTTCACAGATGCTCTCCATCCAATCTGGCAGAGCTTGAGATATTTTGCAAAGAAGAATGGGCAAAAATGTTCCTCTCTAGATGTGCAAAGCTGGTAGAGACATCCCCAAAAAGACTTGCAGCTGTAATTGCAGAGAAAGGCGGTTCTACAAAGTATATACAAATGCCCCCCACACTTTTCACATTTATTTTTAAACAATTTTGAAAACCATTTATCATTTTCCTTCCACTTCACAATTATGTGCCATTTTGTGTTGGTCTATCACATAAAATCACAATAAAATACATTTACGCTTTTGGTTATAACATGACAAAATGTGGAAAACTTCAATGGGGTATGAATACTTTTTCCTGACTACTCCATGTCAGCACAGCTGGGTATAGGCTCCGCCCCCCCATGCCTCCAGGACTTAACTCATATAAATTTGAGCCCACCTACAGCCTCGGCGTTCTTCTTTTTTCCTCCTATGCGCAGGACCTAGGTGTGCTCCAATATCTGGCTGGTCTAAAGGGCTGGCCATCCGTCCATGCGTGTGGATTAGGCTGGACACAGTCCCTGGTGTCTCAGCTAAATGACCCATAATCCAGGGAGCCCCACTGCTGGTCCTCGGGGCGGCTTTTATCAGGGCTAACAGCCTTGTCTGGGGTCCGCTGGGTCCATGTAAAGTGGGCAGCGGTGTTGGCAGAGTCTCCACTATCCGCGCTGTGCCGGTGTTTATGGTTGTATAACAGAGGATGAGTGAGCTAAATTTGGAAAATGCTTTGTATCCAAATGAATGCTGCATTGCTGGCTATTGCTGAGCCTTGCTCCCAGCAGCCACTATGCATAGCCTGAGCTCCTCCACAGGGAGTACTCTGCATAACAGGTACACAAAGTAACACTTTGTCTGTTCACACATGGCAATAACCTGTTGGTGGCTTCTCATGTTTGCTTTACTGTTGTGCCATTATGCCAACCCCCTCAAAAGACCAGCATTTCCAGAGAGGGTAGAGGAGTCACCTGTAGATGACTACTGGGCCAGCCATGGCCTGTTGAGGTATGGGACATAGGTACGGCTTTGGTGATTGATACGTGGTCCATTAAGGCAAGCATTTTAGGCCATATTTGGGGATCTTTCATCCTTTGCGTCTCAGATTGGGCCATAGAAATCGCCTCGCTCCAGCAGCTCGGGTAGGCTCAGTTTAACTCTCGCTCCCATTCAAGCCAGGTTTCTGGACCAGTGGCCTAAACTTATGGTTGAAGAAACTAAATCATCTGCAATGTTCCGGGGTAAGCCTGTCCTGGTAAAGTTGGACAGCGCAACGACTGTGGCCTACATCTGAAAACGAGGCTCAGTCTCTCCCTTCTGAAGGAGGTTTCTCTAATTCTAGAATCGGTCCAAGTCAATCTTCTGCAGCTATCTGTGGCCTATGTGCCTGGTCAGAAGAATCTTCAGGCAAACTATTTGTCCAGGACAAGTTTGGACGACAATGAATGGTCCAGACTACTGCAAGTCTTTTGAGAACTAACAGAGCTTGGTATTTTTCTTCCAGAGTTAGACCGCTCACATCCTCAGTCAACTCCCAAGTTGCTGACGTTCCATTCCAGGGCCTAGAATCCTCAAGCAATCGGGGTGGAGGTGTTGACTGCAGAGTGGATCTCCAAGACCGCTTATGCCTTTCTGCTGCTCCCTCTGATTCTCAGCTTCCAGCTGAGGCTGTGGCGGGGGAAGGTGACAATTCTGGTGATGATCCCAGATTGGTCGAAGGGGCCTTGTTACCCTTTGCTCATCCTTATAAGTGTCAAGGATTGACTCCCTCTGTATGTAAGATCAAATCTTCTCCAAAGTCCCATTCATCCAGCATCTGACAGGCTCAGGCTGATGGCCTGGGTCTAGAGAGGCAGAGGCTAATGGATGTGAATGCTCTGTGAAGATTGTAAATACTCTTACGAAAACAAGAAAGGACTGGGCTAACCGTGCCTATAGTAGAATACGGCATAAATTCCCAGTATTATTGCTGTTCAAGATTTTACGCTGGACTCTTCAGAAGTCTGTTCTGAAATGCCTGCAGGCGTGGCTGGATTTAGGTCTATGCGTAAGTATGCTATAGGCACACATTTCCGGTAACTCTGCCTTCACCTGCATACAGTGGGCATCCAATACTTAATTATACTGTTTTTCAAGATGCAGTTTGGTTGAAACCTCAAATTATTTCAGAAATGGCATCTCCCATTGCTGTTAGACGTTATTGCATCAGATGCTTTCAATCACCCTTTGGTACCTCTCACTGAAAACTGCTTTACCGGTGGCAATAACATCAGCCAGAAGAGAGTCAGCATTGGTGGCCTTAGGGTTTAAAGAACCCATACTTGCGTACTTCGCAGACAGGGTGGTACTCATGCTAATGCTCGGATTTTGTGCCTGAACTGACCTTCGGAGTCCGTATCACACAAGAGGTTGTCCTCCTACGTTCCTTTTGGGGACCAATCAAGAAATTAGCCCATTGGATATGGGCCAAGCTTTAAAATGTTTAATCAAGGCGACTTCTGCCATCAGGAAGTCGGAGCATCTGTTTGTCCTTCCGGGTGGAACACATAATGATTTTACGGCTTCCAGCAAGATTATTGCCTCTTG
This sequence comes from Aquarana catesbeiana, assembly GCF_042186555.1. Lineage (NCBI taxonomy): Eukaryota > Metazoa > Chordata > Amphibia > Anura > Ranidae > Aquarana > Aquarana catesbeiana. The sequence goes on along the minus strand of NC_133325.1, from coordinate 16,883,632 downwards.
GTTGGCAAAGCTCATCTCCTTGGCCTAAAAGTTGAAAGGGTTGGCCATGCCAGGAGAATCACAGCACCCTTCACTAGAAGGGTCTCAACCTTGGGAGTGGCAGCAGACCGAGTGTTTGAAACTTTCTGCAAGGCAGCTACGTGGGCACCAAAATATTCATATTCATGGCTTAATGACAGTTGAGTTTGGCAGAGGCATTCCGGCTTCTGTTTTTTTAGTCAGAATTGAGGAGTGTGTAGCATTATCCCTCCGCTGTTTTGGCTAGTTAGTTCCCAGCTGTGCTGACATGGAGCCATCAGGAAAACGGAAAATTGAATTCAAATACTCAGTTATTTGAAATGAATTAAAATTCTACCTGTCACACACTGTTATTATTATTCAGTGCCTTGAAAACGGAAAATTGATTTTAAATACTTACCATAATTTTCCTTTCCTGACGAGCTCCATGGCAGCACAGATCCCACCCAGCTTGGTAGGACTAGTTACAGAACGCTGAGGCTGTAGGTGGGCTCAAATTTATATGAGTTAAGTCCTGAAGGCATGGGGGTGTGGAGTCTATACCCAGCTGTGCTGCCAGGGAGCTCGTCAGGAATGGAAAATTACGGTAAGTATTTGAATTCAATTTTCTGTTTTCAAGGCACTGTATAATAATAACAGTGTGTGACAGGTGGAATTCAAATAACTGAGTGCAGCAGGGCAACAGAGACTGAAGGATGAGGCTTCCCATAACCTTCTCTTGATGACAATATTGGGATGGGTCCCTTGCAGTCATCCATATCAGTGATGGGTGGAATTATAACGAGGCATCATCTAGTACCATACGTTCTGGTGGAGCTATCACTCCCCGCTGTGTCGGGCTGCCCTGGAGATTGGCCCTGTAAGACATGGGAGAAGTCAGGGCAGTGAAGTGCTCACCATGACATTGATCTCTATAATCCTCTTCCATAAATAAGATTTTTTTGAGTGCTCTTATTTTTAAAGCTTAACAGTGAAATTAATTGTGTGTGTTTCTTTGTTTCCTTTCTATTATCTCTGTTCTCTGTACGCCGTCACCTAAGTAACGTCTTTTCCTTAATTACAAACTACTCTGAGCTAGATTTGTTGTCATAGAAAAATTTCACAAACTGACTTCCCTGCTTTGTATTGGTGGCTTCACGGGTTTACAAGAGACATCTTCTGAGTTTTCTCAAGTTGTTGCATTCATTAAAACCTGGGAAAACTGCCACCAAATCTATTGATTCCCACTTCGGAGGATAGGCCGCATTTTAACCAGTGATGATCCGGAGCATTATTTTGCATTTTAGCTCTGGGCCTATAACATTGTTACTACTTATGATACAAAAGTCAGACATCTTGTCCCTGGGAAAGGTCATCATTCTCAAAGATGCCACTTAAAAGAGAGTCACAGAGATGGATCCCTTTCATTGGTGAGAATAGGAAGTCACTGGGAGGGGCTTTTGTGAGTCAGATCACCTGCAATGTGGCCCTTCTAGTGATGCTTTCCAGGATAAAGTCACATAGAGCTTGTAGGTGGGGTGCAGCGTGTATGGCGGCAGTAACTTACACTGACAGATGCAATAAAAAAACTTGTACTGAAGTAAAGCAACGACAGTTCACAACACCCCGGGGGGACCCCTGCCTAACCGGGTACACTCACAAATACCAATGATGCAAAGATGCCAGGTCTCAGCTGGGTTGACAGCATCTATTAACAGGGCGGAATGCGGCCTGGCTGTCCAGTGCCCCAAACAGGAAGATGTCCAAAGGAGAAGTGACCCTACGCTTTCTACCTTGTCAGGAACCTTTCCCTATCTCTAGTACTGTCCTTAATAGGCAAGGTACACATCCCTACTCTACCAACTTGCTAAAAGAGCCAAGGCCTTAAGTAGGTTCTGCCTGACACAAGATGGCTGCTGGAGTCACATGGGGTGCCAGCATCCAATCGGGTGCTTCCCCAGTGACCCAGGAAACCATAGAGGAACTGTGTTCCCCTTGACTTCTTCTCCAGCTGCGGTGCCCCTGCGGAAGAGTGTCGCCTGCAGTGGAGAAAGTAGACTGCATCTGCCTACAAGCTATCTTTTGTCAGTGATGTCACCATGGAAAAGGCATAAAGAGAAAAGCTTGTCTGTGATGCCACCAGGACAAAGTCATGGGGAGGGTCGCTTTCATTATGTCAACAGGAGAAGGTCATGGGGAGGTGCTTTTGTCAATGATGTCAACAGGAAAAACTCATTAGTGTTTTTTTGTTGTTAGTGATGTCAAGAGGAGAAGATCAAGGGGCACGGCCTTTCCCAAAGATGTCATCAAAAGATAGTCATAGAGAGGGAATCTGTTTGGTGATGTGATCAGGAGATCCCTTGGAGGTGCTTTTCTCAGTCAGGTCAACAGGGGCAGGTCTAAGGAATGGGGCTCTTCTTAATGATATCACCAGGAAAAAGTCAAAGGGAACTGTCCTTGGTCAGTGATGTCAACATGAAAGGTCATAAAGAGGCGCTCTTGTCTGTGAAGTCACCAAGACAAAGTCAAAGAGAGGGGCTCATGTCAATGATGTCAACAGGAGAAACTTATGACTAGGGTTTTTTGCTAGTGATGTTAACTGGAGAAGATCACGGGGCAGGAAAGGATGTCATCAGAAGAGAGTCACTGAGAGGGGACCCTTTCAATTATGTCAATAGGAGAAGGTCATGGGGCAGGGGTCCATCTTAAACATATCACCAGAGGAGCATCATTAAGAGGGGACCCTTTCATTGATGTCACCAGCTGAAGATCATGGGGAGTGGCCCATCTCAAAGATGTCATCAGTGGAAAATCATGGAGAGGGGACCTTTTCAGTGATGTCACCAGGAGAAGGTCATGGGCTGGGGCTCATCTCAAAGATGAATCATGGTGATTCAAAGAGAATTACGGAGATGGGACCCTCTCAGTAAAGTGACCAGATGGGGCCACTAAGAGGGTTTTCTCAGAGATGGGGCCCTTATCAGTGATGTCGCCAGAATATAAGTCACAGGACAGGGCCCACTGCAGTGATGTCACCAGGAGAACGTCACAGGGTGGGGTCCTTCTCAGTGATGTCCTCAGAAGAATGTCATCTAGATGGGAACCTTTTAGTGGTCAGATCAGAAGTTCACTGGCAATGGCCTTTCTCACTGAGGTCACCAGAGGGAGGTCTCAGGAATGGGGCCCTTCTCAGTGATGTCACCAGGAAAAAGTCATAGGGAAGAGCTTTTATCTATGTTGTCACCTGAAGAATGTTATGTAAGGGGGCTCTTTCAATGATGTCATCAGGAAACACTTATGAGTAGGATTTTTTGTTAATAATGTCAGCAGGAGAAAATCACAGAGCCTTCTCAGTGATGTCAACAGAAGGAAGTCATGACAAGGGGCCCCTTTCAGTTATGGTAAGGGTCTTTCTCAGTGAGGTCATCAAGAGAACGTTTCAGGGGTTGGGCCATGCTCAGTGATAGCACCATGAAAAAGTCATAGGGAGGAGCTCTTGCCAGTGATGTCATCAGTGGAAAGTCATGAAGAAGGACCCCTTCAATGATGTAAGAAGGTTTAGGGAGAGGGGCTCTTGTTAATGATATCACCAGAAGAAACTCATCATGGGTAGCGTTTTTTCGGAGTGATGTTAGCAGAAGTAAGTACAGGTACAAGCACAAGTACTTGCATTGACGGCTTCCAGCATAATGTGTGCATTGAGTTCCAATCCCATGAATTTCAGAGCCCATAAAACAGGACCACTACGTGGGGAAGTTGTTCATGGTCATTTTTGACAAGGTCTTTGCTGTGTTGACCCTTTGCACCACAGAAATCTTGCTATTTACTTTCAAAATTTTGATGGTAAAATATGACAAACTCTGAATGCACACTGCTTGGTTTTTGGGTACTGCAGGAACAATTTTTCATTTTTTTTCCGATTTTTCTTATTTCTGTTCGCGAGTCTTTTATGTCTGATATAGGAACTACACAGCTGTGTTCATAAAGGCGAAGAAAGAACTTCCCTGTGGCAACAAGACAATGGTTCACTGTGACAATTCTGAACTTATCAGTTCTGGGAAGGAGACAATAGCTGACATCAGCCATGAGGAACCTACAAAAAAGAAGAGAGACATAGAAAAGCTTGCAACATCTGATGGCGGAGTCCTTATCCATTATAGCAGTGAAAGGCTCTTCAAGTGTATCTAAACCCAAGAACAAAAATCTCATATAATGCAGCTCAGCAATACCTAGATGTGGTGGCGGCATTAGGCTTCAGGCTTTTTTGCTCTTTGTTTTCTCCTGATAATGCTGCAAATAACACCCTTCTTTTCTATACTCATCTCTCTATTGTATCTATAAAAAGAGGCATTGTTGTCACCTAGGCTGGACTTCAACCATGTCTGCCTTTGTTAATCCCTATTACATGGTGGATTGATGGGATTAGTAGTTTACAAAAGAGAGATAACATGTTGGTGCTGTCATTTCAGCTCACAGAAAGTGACAAGAAGAACATAGCATTTCTGGCAGGATCAACGGGTATTTTCTAAAACGAATCCAGCCACCACATCTAAGGATTGATAAGTTGCAATATAGTATATGCTATATCATAGGTATATGTAATATATATATGCTAGATCATTTATGGGGCTTGTGACATCATTTGCCCCTCCTCTCTATCTCATGCAATCAGAAAACATCTTGTGTTAATTGAAAAAACATTACAAGACATTCTCCGAATGATGGAAGTGCCAAGCCCATCATGAGTGTGCTGAAGAGCCTGCTGCTTGTCAGCATTGAGAGGGTGAACCCCCGTTCTTGTAGGGAGCATGCTTTTTACGTTTGTAAGAAAAAGTGAGATTCGCTCTCCATTGCTGAAACTGAGCTTTAACAGAGATTGGCCTGTAGGCCAGAAACCACATCTCCACAAGGGACAGTCAACTGCTGTTTAGTGGCTTCTGCATAAGTTTGGTTCATTTAATTGTAAGCCTTATTCATATAACTAGACCCAACCATGGCTAATACTGGTGAACACAGAATGCTTAAAACAGACCTTCAACCCCTGGATGCACTGTGTCTACCATATTGCCCAGCTGTCATTCTCGCCTAGGTGAGAATAACTTCTCCACCACTCTCAAGCCTTCACTTTTCACTCACAGCATCTATTTTTGTCAGTGATGCCACCAGAGGAAGATGACAGGGTGGGTTCATCTCAAAGATGTCACTAGAAGAGAGCAATGGAGTTGGGCCTCTTTTAGTTATGTGAAGGAGAGAGTCATGAAGAGGCGACCATTTCTGTGATGTCACAAAGATAAGGTCAAAGAAAGGTGCCCTTCCCAAAGATGTCACCAGAAGAAAGTCATGGAGAGAGGACTCTTTCAATGATGCCTAGAAGAGAGCAATGGAGTTGGGCCTCTTTTAGTGATGTGATCAGCAGGTCACTGGGAGGGGATTTTCTCAGTTAGGTCACCAGGAGCAGGTCTCAGGAATAGACATAGAAGACGTAATCTTGTTACGAAATGCCGCGTAGGGCGGAACGGAGCGGCGTGTTCGCGACACCTCCGATCGCTGTGGCTACCAGCAGGACGGGCTTTCTTTCCATTTATGGCTTTCCGTACTGAGGGTTTGATGACCTGCTACTAATCCATCTGATATCAAGGCCCCCAACTTTTCAATACAGTGGAGCGATCTGGTTTTTGATGGTGGTCCGGCGTGGTTATTTCTTAACAGCTTACCCAGACCCTCTGTAGCGGGGGTCATGGGTCTCTGGTAAGCGGCCAGTCTTTATATTTGGTGACGGTGGATCTGACACTTCATATTATCAACAAACCTTTAATGTTCATCAGCACTTTAGGTGGTCATTGCATTCATTATATGGACTTTTAATATGTCTTAGGACTTGCACTGATGCACATGATTATGCACTTCTGCACATGCGTTTATTACGTATTTTTTATGAGTAATTATATATATGCTTCATATATTCACATGGCCTTTTTTTGCACTCTATGATGGTCAATTGTCATTTATATCCATTAGCGCAGTTTCACATTTTCTTATTTGGTTCAATTTATGTCTGTGTTTTACATAGGAACTGCAGCTTTTTAATTTGTTTATATATTTACCTATGCGCAGTTTTATCTTTTTTCTTTTCTCAGGAATAGGGCCCTTCTTAGTGACATCACCAGGAAAAAGTCACAGGGAGCTGTCCTTTGTCAGTGAGCTTTTGTCTGTGATGTCACCAGGAATTAGTCAAGGGGAGGGGTTCTTGTCAATGAGGTCAACAGGAGAAACTCATAGGTAGGGTATTTTTTGTTACTGATGTCAACAGGAGAAGATCCCGGGGTGGGGCCCTTCCCAAAGATGTTATTAGAAGAAAGTCATGAAGAGGCGACCCTTTCTGTGATGTCATCAAGACAAGGTCAAGGAAAGGGTCCCTTCCCAAAGATGTCACCAGGAGAGAGTCATGGAGAGGGGACCCTTTCAATGATGCCACCAGGAGAAGGCAATGGGGAGGGACCCATCTCAAAGATGTCACTAGATGAGAGTCATGGATAGGGGACCCTTTTAATATTGTCACCAGAAGAAGGTCATGGGGTGGGGCCCTTCTCAAAGGTATCACCAGAAGAGAATTGTGGAGAGGGGACTCTTTAAATTATGTTACAGAGAGAAAGTCGTGGGGTGGGGCCCTTCTAAAAGACGTCACCAGAAATAAAAAGTTAGGCTATCTGCCCTTTTGCTATTGATTCTTTGAAGATATTACCAGAAAGACATTGTGTGAAGGGGAACCTTTCAGTACCTACCTGAGAGTTATATCTCCCCACCAACACTGTGGACACTTGTGACACCATTTATGTACTTTTTCACTCTAAGGGAAAAAAAATAATTTTGGACATTTCAGTCAAGAATTTGTCGTTATAACCTATTATATTTTTCATGATTATTTGAGCCTTTTTGGAAAAAAAAAAAAAAAAAAAAAAAGGGCATTTTATCTGTTTATAGATGTGGTAATATATACATCCATATTCATTTCACTTTTCAACATACTTATCTTTTAGGTTTGAGATTAGATGAGGTCACTTGTTCCTTCAAATGTGAATTGACTTCCCTTTATCCCAAACCCTTACACATTTCTTTTCTTATTGATTTCACTTTAGCGCTACACTTTTATTATTCTGATTTTGTGCACAATTTTTGTCATATTGTAGTGTTGGCTGCTATCTTGACGTGTTGGATTGGCGCGGTATTTTACATATCCATTTGCTGACTCTTCTGACTTTATTACTGCTGCCTCTCCTTATTTCCATAGTTGGAGGTTGATACCATAACAATGGATATCTTTGACTATCGAAGTAATCGTACATTTAATATTGAAGGTGTTTTTACACCTTTGAATAGTGATTCTGAAATAGGAGGGCTATTCCTAAGGTTAAAAAACCTGATGGTTTCTGAGCTCCATCTGGAGTGTGACATAGCATTTCTCGAGCAGTACTTGAAAGAGCGTTTGGTTCCAAGGGGCTTGAGGTGGAATATCCATCCCCAACAGGGCGAACCTGACCTTGAATCTTGGTTTCGTTATTTTAATGAGGCAGGCCTCTCCCTACTTGGGTTCTTGATCGAAAGAAAGCGCCTAAGGAAAATAACCTTGGATACAGAAATTAAAGAAATCAGGGATAAACTCCTCCCACATAAAAAATTAGCTGAATATAATTTGCTCTCCACAAATCTTAAAGACCATTTAGAAAAAGAAGAACGTGAACAGAGGGTTAAAAAGCAAAAAAAATACACAAGGGACACCTGTGATTATAAAAATGGATGTGTGTTTAGTTGGCAGGATAAGAATCCACCAATCATGGCCCCGGAGATGGGACAAGCACCCATTAGCAGTTTAGCCCCCTTGGGTTCACAACAACCAACGAATAGGATTGAACCTAATATACAGGATGTGCATCATCTACCTATTAGACCCCTTACACCTATACCCCACTATAAGAACACATCCTCCAACAATGGGGGAAGGGGGAGGAATAACAGAGGTAGGGCTAAGGGAAATAGGAATCAGAGACCATACTATGATCACCATAGACAGGACTCGTCACCTTGGAGAAGAAATAATGATCATTACGATCAATATTCAGATTATCAATATCCCCAAAGAACTCCGGTTCACACACAGAATAGATTTTCACCTCTTAGAGAGAGAAGATTTAATAATGATGACCAGGGTTCCAGATATCCCTATTCTGACAGGGATGACGGATACCATACGAGATCACCATTTAATTACAACCAGAATCTACCAGGACCATTCCTAAGGAGGGATTTTCACAAGGAAGGGGAAAATCATTTAAGAAATCAAAATCCGGGCGCGGCTCCAGAGGGGGGTGGCGCGCCAGGAAAAAGAAAATGTGTTTAAAAGACAGTGGTATTTTTAATTTGAGCAATGTAGAACTAACAAAAGCCGAAAAATTAATATTAGATAAAGGGTTGAAATATGTACCTCCAAAAAAATTAAACAAGTTTTCAACTTTCATAGATGTACATAAATACATCAGAAAGTTGAATATTCAGAGATATATCATGTCTAATCCCATTAGACCTCGGACTATTGACATCACGTCACATGCGGTCCATTCAGGCCTTGCGAATCCATCGCTGTTTAATCCTCCTTGTCCAGTGGCACCCTCCATTAAAGTCTTTCGAGATTTGGTCCTCAAAGACCTTGTTAAGTTACCTGATAAAAGAATATATAATGATCCCAACCTAAACACTGGACTTAAGTCCCTCTGTGAACGTAAAAACCTTGTCATTCGTCCAGCTGACAAGGGGGGTGGGATCGTTATCCTCGATAAAACAGACTATCATATGGAGATGATGAGAATTCTTGATGACACAGACACATATCTTAGGTTAACCAAAAACCCTACATCTGAGTTTAAGAAAGCCTTGGTAGATTTGATAGATACTGGTTCCCAACTGGGAATTCTTGATAAGAAGGAGAAAAGTTTTTTAGTTCCGGTTGCTCCACGTATTCCTATAATTTATTATCTACCGAAAGTCCATAAGAATGTTACACAACCTCCCGGTCGCCCTATCATTAGTGGCATAAATTCTATAACATCCCGCATCGGGAAATACATTGATTTCTTTCTTCAACCGTTAGTGAAATCCATACCATCTTATTTAAGGGACACTAAGGACACTATTGCCAAACTTGAATGTGTCACGTATAGTAACGACCTTATTTGGGCTACTGCCGACGTTAAGGCGCTATATACTTGCATACCCCACAATTTGGGTTTTGAAGCAGTTAACTCTTTTCTTTCCAGGAATGTCACAATTCCGGGTACTCAGAAGAGGTTCATCATGGATTTATTGTGTTTTGCCACCAAACACAATTACTTCTGGTACGATGGAGATTTTTATCTCCAAAAGAAGGGGGTAGCGATGGGGGCAAAGTTTGCCCCCAGCCTAGCTAATATATTTATGGCCAAATGGGAGGAGGATGTCGTCTATGCCCTAGACCCGCCACAATTAGTGTTGTGGGCTAGGTACATTGACGACATCCTCCTCCTATGGAAAGGGAATATGGAATCTCTGGATGAATTTATATGTATCCTGAATAATAATCAGATTGGGATAGAGTTAACCTACGAAGCGAGTCAGTCGACCACCTTTCAGTGATGTGACAAGGAAAAGGTCATAGGTTGGGTCCCTTCTTAAAGATGTCACCAGAAGAGAGTTATGGAGAGGGGACCCTAGCAATGATGTCACCAGGGGAAGGCCAGGAGGCGGGGTCCTTCTCAAAGAGAAGTATACATAAGTGAATAGAGGGAAATATATATATATATATATATATATATATATATATATATATATATATATATATATATCAGTTGCTGCAGATTTGTCGGCTGCACATTCATGATGCCAATCTCATGTTCCAGTGCATGCCAAAGGTGCTCTATTGGATTGAGATCTGGTGACTATGGAGGCCATTGGAGTACAGTGACCTCATTGTCGTGCTCAAGAAACCAGTGGTGAGATGATTGGAGCTTTGTGACATGGAGCCATCAGAAGATGGGGACACTGTAGTCATAAAGGGATGGACATGGTCAGCAACAATACTCAGGTAGGCCGTGGTGTTAAAACGATGCTCAATTGGTACTAAGGGGCCCAAAGCGTGCCAAGAAAATATCCCCCCACCATTACACCACCAGCCTGAACTGGGGATACAAGGCAGGATGGATCCATGCTTTCAAGTTGTTTATGCCTAATTCTGACCCGACCATCTGAATGTCGCAGCTGAAATCGAGACTCATCAGATCAGGCAGCGTTTTTCCAATCTTCTTGAGTCCAAGTTTGGTGAGCCTGTGCGAATTGTAGCCTCAGTTTCCTGTTCTTAATTGACAGGAGTGGCATCCGGAGTGATCTTCTGCTGCTGTAGCCCATCTGCTTCAAGGTTCGATGTCTTGTGCATTCAGAGATGGTATTCTGCATACCTTGGGTGTAACGAGTGGTTATTTGAGTTAATGTTGCCTTTCTATCATCTAGAACCAGTCTGCCCTTTCCCCCCATACCTCTGACATCAACAAGGCATTTTCCTCCACACAGCTGGATATTTTCTCATTTTCGGACCATTTTCTGTAAACCCGAGAGATGGTTGTGTGTGAAAATTCCAGTAGATCAGCAGTTTTTGAAATACTCAGACAAGCCCATCTGGCACCAACAGCAATTCCAAAGTCACTTAATTCCCTTTTCCTCATTCTGATGCTCAGTTTGAACTTCTGCAAGTCGCCTTCACCACGACTAGATGCCCAAATGCATTGAGTTGCTTCCGTGTGATTGGCTGATTAGCAGTTTGTGTTACCAACTAATTGAACAGGTATAACTAATAAAGTGGCTGATGAGTGTATATACAGTATCTCACAAAAGTGAGTACACCCCTCACATTTTTATAAATATTTTATTCTATCTTTTCATGTGACAACACTGAAGAAATGACACTTGTCTACAATGTAAAGTAGTGAGTGTACAGCTTGTATAACAGTGTAAATTTGCTGTCCCCTAAAAATAACTCAACACACAGCCATTAATGTCTAAACCGCTGGCAACAAAAGTGAGTACACCCCTAAGTGAAAATGTCCAAATTGTCAATATTTTGTGTGGCCACCATTATTTTCCAGCACTGCCTTAACCCTCTTGGGCATGGAGGTCACCAGAACTTCACAGGTTGCCACAGGAGTCCTCTTCCACTCCTCCATGAAGACATCCCGGAGCTGGTGGATGTTAGAGACCTTGCGCTCCTCCACCTTCCGTTTGAGGATGTCCCACAGATGATCAATAGGGTTTAGGTCTGGAGACATGCTTGGCCAGTCCATCACCTTTACCCTCAGCTTCTTTAGCAAGGCAGTGGTCATCTTGGAGGTGTGTTTGGGGTGGTTATCATGTTGGAATACTGCCCTGTGGCCCAGTCTCTGAAGGGAGGGGATCACGCTCTGCTTCAGTATGTCACAGTACATGTTGGCATTCATGGTTCCCTCAATGAACTGTAGCTCCCCAGTGCTGGTAGCACTCATGCAGCCCCAGACCATGACACTCCTACCACCATGCTTGACTGTAGACAAGACACACTTGTCTTTGTACTCCTCACCTGATTGCCATCACACACGTTTGACACCATCTGAACCAAATAAGTTTATCTTGATCTCATGAGACCACAGGACATGGTTCCAGTAATCCATGTCCTTAGTCTGCTTGTCTTCAGCAAACTGTTTGCAGGTGTTCTTGTGCATCATCTTTAGAAGAGGCTTCCTTCTGGGATGACAGCCAGGCAGACCCATTTGATGCAGTGTGCGGCGTATGGTCTGAGCACTGACAGGCTGACCCCCCCACCCCTTCAACCTCTGCAACAATGCTGGCAGCACTCATACGTCTATTTCCCAAAGACAACTTCTGGATATGATGCTGAGCACGTGACCTCAACTTCTTTGGTGGACCATGGCAAAGCCTGTTCTGAGTGGAACCTGTCCTGTTAAACCGCTGTATGATATTGGCCACCGTGCTGCAGCTCAGTTTCAAGGTATTGGAAATCTTCTTATAGCCTAGGCCATCTTTATGTAGAGCAACAATTGTTTTTTTCAGATCCTCAGAGAGTTCTTTGCCATGAGGTGCCATGTTGAACTTCCAGTGACCAGTATGAGAGAGTGAGAGCGATAACACCAAATTTAACACACCTGCTTCCCATTCACACCTGAGACCTTGTAACACTAACGAGTCACATGGGAGGGAAAATGGCTAATTGGGCCCAATTTGGACATTTTCACTTAGGGGTGTACTCACTTTTGTTGCCAGCAGTTTAGACATTAATGGGTGTGTGTTGAGTTATTTTGAGAGGACAGCAAATTTACACTGTTATACAAGCTGTACACTCACTACTTTACATTGTAGACAAGTGTCATTTCTTCAGTGTTGTCACATGAAAAGCTAGAATAAAATGTGAGGGGTGTACTCACTTTTGTGAGATACTGTATATAAACAAATATATATATATATATATATATATATATATATATATATATATATATACATATATATATATATATATATATATATATATATACATATGTATATATATATATATATATATATATATATATATATATATATATATATATATATACATATATATATATATATATACAGTATGTCTTTTATAGATTATGTGTGAAAGATCATTGGCTGCTTACTGAACGTACCTGAATTTTCCACCTGAGGGGCAGTGGCTTCACCTTGGCTTACTCATTTTCACCTCTATGGGCAACATACACATGCTATGACTTCCAATCGACCCTACTGGCTGATATTACTCTATTAAAGATCAGGAGTGGGTTCCATTGTACTGATATGTTATGTTATGTATTTATCCATGTATCACAATGTAACTTTGCAAGTGAGAAATTTGTTGCTTAATGCCTGTAAATGTACCTCCTAGATTCTGCCACATGTTCTCCTGAAGAAGGATTCCTGAAACGCGTCGAGTCCACAGTGTATTGTAATCGGAATCTTTGCATGTAGTGAACCCCTATGTGAAGAGTAATTTTTAATGTTGTGCAATAGCTTTTTAATGGTACGTAATAAAGTTTTTTTTCTGGTACTCAGTTTCTCTTCTATATGTCCACACAAAGTTCATGACTACGTATTCTGTTTGTAATAAGGTCCCAGGCCTCCTTTGATCTAATGAGAACCTCCAGGGCCAGGGATAGCTGACATCCTTCTGTATGTGGTGGGTTGTAAGGCATGGTGGGTGTAGAGTAGTTAAAGTTTTATTGGTACAAAAATTTGTATAAAAATAGATAAATAACTTCTGACGATTCAAGTCAGGACATGAACTGAATACAGCATAAAAATTGCAACAAACAATATTCGTGGTTAGAAGCAATACAAATTACAATGTGTTATGAGACAGCCAAGGTTTCTTCAAATGTTAAATCCTTATGACATTGCAAAAAACAGGGCCTGTGAATAGGAGCAATGTACAATACAATATATGGGACAACAAGAATACTATATATAAATCCTGACGCGTTTCGACCCTCACTGGGTCTTCTTCAGAGGATGGGTTGTCCACTGTGGAAATGTAAACATATATCGAACACAGCATAAGACTCAATAATAGCAAACCCATGTGCATGCAGTGTAACATATTTACGTAAATTCCATAATTACCTATCACAGGTTTCCTGGCAGTACAGAGTATTTAAGGAAATGTAGTTCCTCCTATGTCCTCTGTCTCCCCCCGTATCGGGCCAACTCCCAGAGGGCGGGTGGAGGACCAAATGCGCCTTGCGAGGGATCACGTCTACATGCCCCCCACATATGCAGGGGAGGGAAGGGACTGCGAATGGCCAAAAGCTGCACCCAGATAAATTCACGTAGGTACTAGAAACAAAGTAAAAGGCGAGGAGTCAGTTAACTCCTCCAAATGGTTGAAAATTTCCCTATCGCAGGGCAATATGATGGGTCCATGGGTATACAGGGAAACAAATGCAGAGAAAAGGAAAAAGAAGAAAAGAGGAAAAAAAAAAAAAAGAATGTGAAAGTGTGTAGCAAGATTGGACAGCAGCAAAAGCCCTGCCGCCCATCAAGGAAAATATGGCAGTAGGAATATTGGGTGGAAGACAATGGGGTAACAGCTCGAACAAACCACCAATCTTAGTGACCAATAATGGGGAAAAAAGACCAACCGGGGTTGGATGGAAGGGGGGGGAAGGTACTCAGTTTCTCTTCTATATGTCCACACAAAGTTCATGACTACGTATTCTGTTTGTAATAAGGTCCCAGGCCTCCTTTGATCTAATGAGAACCTCCAGGGCCAGGGATAGCTGACATCCTTCTGTATGTGGTGGGTTGTAAGGCATGGTGGGTGTAGAGTAGTTAAAGTTATTGGGCGCCAGACACTTCTTGAATGCAAAAGGAAGTTTATTTCTCTTAACAAACTTTTTTGGGGGGAGAGAGGGTTAGGGCCAGGACACCCTTAGGTAGTTGCAAAATTAATTGGCAGACTCTGAGACTTCAATAGGAGGACAGCCATACAGGGAAACTGTCAGGGCTGGGCTCAGCCCTTCCTTCTCTGAGCTGGCTGCTCAGCTGTCGGCTAATTGCCAGCTCCCATCTCTCTCCACAGTTACCCAGCTAAAGTTGATCCTGCTTGTCTCTCCTGCCTACTTAAGCTGTCCAGTCCAGAGGAGCTCTGGCTTCGCCTTGGTCACATTACAAGAAACTATCTCCTGTGTTCCTGTTTAAAGACTGGCTTTGCTGACATCTCTTCAGGCTACAGATCCTGCTTGCTGTTCCACTACGTTGATCCCTGACTCCTGGCTTGGCTGACGATCCGTTCCGGTTACTGAATTTTGGCTATGTTTTGACCATGTTTGTTCTTTTTATTATTAAACAAGTGTGATTTAACTGTACTTCTGTCTCGGTCTGATTTCATGGTTTCTGACAGAAAGGCATCCAGCAAGACACCACATCTGCATGTATAGGAATGCTGTCTCCTATGGTAACAGTCTTTAAAAGTTCAAAACACAAAGCTTAACAGTTCCTTCACTTTCACTACAATAGTTCCTTGTAGTTCTTCAGCCCACTGAGCTCCCAGTCTCATACTAGACACGCTGATTCACTGCCACTGAATACCTTGAGCTCCTCCAATCTTCACGGTGGTATGTTCCTCAAGCATCACCCCCGCTTCTGTGCTGAAGTTTCCCACTGACAGTTTCACAATTCTTCACCATCCCCGTTTGGTGAGAATGCTGCTCCGGTTTTTGCTTCAGTTATTCACTGTGGTCCCTAGTAATTAGGCGGATAGTCCCTTACTGGTGAAAGCTTCCTCTCTACCAGGTTCTCCGGCCGGCAGAACCGTCACCTTTGGTTGGACTGCAAGCCGCAGTCCCAAACCTGCGCTGCTCTCTTGCTTCTGGATAGGCCTTCAGACTGCTTAGTAGCCAGATGTCCCCGGGATAGGCCCCATCTCCAGCCTAGAAGCCCGGGCAATATGACACACATCCACCCAGACAGCCGTCCAGGTGGCACAGAACACAGATCACCTGACTCCTCCCAAATATATAGGTTCTCCCAGCAGGCCAAGGGATCCTAGAACATCCCTGCCTATTGCCTGAGATACCCTACATACCCATAACCTGACCTTGGGTTGCCCTTCTCATATCTAGTACCACCAAGTACACGGCCACCTAATGGTAGAAGTGAAAAGTGCAACAAGGCCAAACGTAGCGAGAAATCAATAGATCTCTACCAATCAACCAGGATAACTACTCCTGGCAAGTAAATTTGTGAGGAGCAACCCTGCCTAAACTCCAGGGTGCTACATTTTCATAGTTGTACACGATTTGCTGTGGATGGGGACATAAAACACACACAGCCTGGACTTCTCTCCTTCTCAAAGATGTCACTAAAAAAAGATTCATGGAGAGGGGCTCCACCACTCTCAAGACTTCACTTTCCATTCACAGCAGCCAGGAAGGATGGGCCTTGCTTGCTCCATAAGCCTTGCTTGCTCCATCTGGAGGCTACCTGAACCAGGAAGAGGCACCCACCACCCGATGAGTTTAGGAACAAAGATGGTGCGTGGCAGGGGTGCACTAGATCACACAGGACAACACTTGGTCCAATTGGGCAAGTGAGTATGAATTAAGGATAACCCTAGATAACAGGTAAGGTGGGGGGGGATAAGGAGTGAAGTTCCTCCTTAAACTACTACATTTATGACAATAACCTCAATGGCATGTTCTATACCTTGTTGTAAAGTGATAGAATAATGCTGTTTTTTTTAAAGCCTGATAATGATAGACGCTAAGTTTAGCCTCTAGTACGCACCATTCCCAATGTAAATGAGCAATTAAGAAATAATCTAATAATGAACGCATTTGTGGCAGATTACTCAATTTCACACCCAGAATATATGTATAAAAAAAAAAAAAAGAATCAAATTTCCGCCCTCTTATGCCCACCGTTCGCCAGACGAAGTGGCGGCTAATTGGAGATGTTGATGAAACGGCGAAATTAGCATAAGCCGACGCTGCCTAAAGTACGACCGTACGCGTAATTATGTATGAAAGTGCCATGAAAATCACGTTAATGGGCTGTTATATACTTCCACTTAATTATACCTCGGCATAATGCTCCTCTCCTATAATCTCTTCCACGCACTCCAATGTAGATTTTTGTTTTTCTGACATTTTACCAGACGCGCCTTCAACACAACGAGGACCTGATTGGCGGCTGCGGAGGACTGAAATCCATTAGGCTGCGAGAAGATACAGCGATGGCTTTGAGCTTCGGTAAATGGCTCTTTTTTTTTTATTATATGCATTTTGGAAAAACAAAAAGTTGTACATCCGAGAATTCCCAAAACCCGTACATAGATGACACTTTGACAGATGCATCGCTACTGAAAAAGAAACACAAAAAGGCCAATTTGCCAGACGTGAATGCTGTCACATGGGCTAGGTGGGCGTATAAGGGGCTTTATGGTTGGCTGAATTTGGCACCAAGAGTACCCCAAATCCCCAACCCACGCTCCTGTCCTGCTAGAACACTGTCCCTCACTTTAAAATACATACAGTAGTTGATCACATTTAGTGGACGGTCTGCAGTAGTCACGTAGGAAAGCATATGCAGCACCTTTAGAAGCCATCTCTCTTACAGTTTTTCCTCTAACCGGGGTCATTAGTACTCACCGGACAGTGCCCTCAGTAATCATCTCCTCGCTAGGTACACCTCTTCTGGGACCCTCCAGGGAAGCAGCCCTGCACGGGGATCTCCATCCTGGCCCTAAAAGGCCATTTGCAATCTGCATGTACTGCATTAGTCCTGGGCAAATTGGTCAAAAAATGAATGTTCTTTCGGCTATTTCCTCTTCTACACAAATGTTCTTTAATTATGGATCGTAGTAAAATACCGCAATATGACCTCTAGCTGGAGATGAGGAACAAGAGATAAGAAGTAACAATACTTGAGAAACATTGGTTACATTTATTTGCTACTTCCCTCTAGCGTTCTCTGGAATTGTTATGTAGCAAGGTCCCGGGCCGCCAGAGGCCTAATGGTGACCTCAAGGGTTAGGGAGAGCTGACATTCTTCATTGTAAAGTGGGTTACCAGGCATGGTGGGTGTAATTCAAGATGAAATGATGGGCGCCAGTCACTTTTTGAATGCGAACAGGAGATTTATTGTCTCGTAACAAGAACTGTGGGAGAGCAGGTTGGGGCAGGACACCCTTAGGTAGATGCAATGGTGATTGGCAGAATCCGAGACGCTATAGGAAGACAGCTATAACAGGGAAAGGCCTCCAGCCGGATGCCACGTCTGTATAGGTAGGACCGCTGTCTCCTATGGCAACTGAATTTGTAACAGTCACTAACGGTAGTCGTTCATAACTCTTGGTAACACAGAATAGTTCTTCTTCTATTATTTCACAGTATCTCACTGTAGGTCTTCACTCACTGAGCTCCCAGTCTCTCACTAGACTTCCAGTTCCCAGTCGTCACTGAATCTCCTGAGCTCTTCCACAGCTAACCTGCTGTATACTCCTCAAGCGTCACCTCCGCTAGCCCGCTGGGTCCCTGGCTTGGCACTCGCTGAAGCTTTCCCACTTCTTCACCATCCCCGGCTGGTGAGAAGACTGCTCTGTGTCAGTGCTGGGCTCAGCCCTTCCTTCTCAGAGCTGGCTTCTCAGCTGTCCGCTAATTGCCAGCTCCTATCTCTGCACAGTTACTCAGCTGTTGATGATATCCTGCTCGTCAGTCCTACCTACTTAAGCCGTCCAGCCCAGAGGATCTCTGCCTTCGCCCTGGTCAACATCACAAAGACTATCTCCTGCGTTCCTGTTTAAAGACTTACTTGACTGACATCTCTTCTAGCTCCAGATCCTGCTTGCTGTTCCACTACATTGATCCCTGACTTTCTGGCTTGGCTGACTATCCGTTCCGGTTACCTAACTTTGGCTATGTTTTGACTATGTTTGTTCTATTTACTTTTATTATTAAACAAGTGTGATTTAACTGTACTTCTGTCTCGGTCTGATTTCATGGTTTCTGACACTCTTTTACTTGCTCGAGCTTACTCACAGTGGTCTCCGGTAATAAGGTGGATGGTCTTTCGTGGCGACTGCTTCCCCTTTACTTCCGACCACAACTGGTTCCCCATCCAGCTGAACCTTCGCAACTCGGTTGGACTCCAATCCTGCAGTCCCAACCTTACGCTGCTTCTCCTGCTCCTGGATAGGCCTCAGGCAGCCTAGCAGCCAGGTGTCCCCGGGATAGGTCTCTGGCTTCCAGCCTTGCAACCCAGGGCGACATAACATACGTCCACCCAGACAGCCGCCCAGGTGGCACAGAACCCCGATCACCTGACTCCACCCAAATAAATAGGCTCTCCCAGCAGGCCGAGGGACAAAAGAAGCCCCAGCCAATTGGCTGAGATGCCCATCCATTCACAATTTGACTTTGCTAAGCCCCTGTAATTCTAATGTCACAAGCCACAGTGCCACCTAGTGACAGAAGAGAAAAGGTGCAGCAATTCCAGAATTAGAGAGGAATCAGTGGATCTTCTAACATTTGGCCAGGACAATTACTACCTGGCAAACTAAATTTGTTAGCAACCCTACCTAAACACCAGGGTGCTACAGTTACATGATACACTATATTAC
This sequence comes from Aquarana catesbeiana, assembly GCF_042186555.1. Lineage (NCBI taxonomy): Eukaryota > Metazoa > Chordata > Amphibia > Anura > Ranidae > Aquarana > Aquarana catesbeiana. The sequence goes on along the minus strand of NC_133325.1, from coordinate 16,864,431 downwards.
CAAAAGTATTGGGACACCTGCCTTTACACGCACATGAACTTTAATGGCTTCCCAGTCTTAGTCCGTAGGGTTCAATATTGAGTTGGCCCTAGACATGTGCGGTTCGCTTTGTTCCAAATTATTATTCGGACAATTTTTTTTGTTATTCTGAGATATATCCAAATACCCAAATTACAGCATAAATTAAGTTTACCGAATGCTCCGAATACCGAAATGAAATTCATCCGAATTTCTGAAATTCAAATTGAAATTCGATTTGAATTTTACATCGAATTCGAACTGTAAACATATTTCTGAAATCAAGGACTGTGTGTGTTATTAGAGTACCATTTAAAAATAATGCTGTTTTTGTTAAAGAGGAAAGTAAACTTCCCTCTAATGTTTGTACCTATAGGTAGGCCTATAATAAGGTTTACCTATAGGTACTGTAAATATCTCCTAAACCTGCACCGTTTAGGAGATATTTACTGTATACTGTGCCAATGACCTCTTCAGCACATACGCTCTGAAGGGGCCCATGCTGTGACTGGCGGCTCCCGCGTGCATGCGCGGGAGTGACGTCATGTGACGTCACGCGGCTCCAGACAGTCACACAGCCGGAGTCCGCGGAACCGGAAGTTAGATGGGCGAAAATGGATGCGGCCTCCAACAGGGACAACGAGGGGCTTCATTTGCAGGTAAGTTTCACATAATGTGCTAGAATGCGATGCATACTAGCACATTATGCCTTTACTTTGCAGGTCACAAAAAAAAAAGAAGAGGCAGTGTTTACTTCCTCTTTAGGCCAAAGGTGATTTAACCGCGTAAGGACCAGGCCTATTTTTCAAACTTGTTGTTTACAAGTCAAAATCATTTTTTTTTTTTTTTTGCTAGAAAATTACTTAGAACCCTTAAACATTATATATCCTTTTTTTCTAACACCCTAGAGAATAAAATGGCGGTCGTTGCAATACTTTCTGTCACACCGTATTTGCGCAGCGGTCTTACAAGCACACTTTTTTTGGAAAAAATTCACTTTTTTAAATTAAAATATAAGACAACAGTAAAGTTAGCCCAATTTTTTTTTTATATTGTGAAAATATAAAAAGTTGCGCCGGCTCGTGGAATGGCGACAAACTTTCACGCTTAAAAATCTCCATAGGCCAAGTTTAAAAAATTTTACAGGTTGTATGTTTTGAGTTACAGAGGAGGTCTAGGGCTAGAATTATTGCTTTTGCTCTAACGATCGCAGCGATACCTCACATGTGTGGTGTGAACACCGTTTTCATATGCATACCCCATACCCATTCACATGGGTGGATGCAGGATCTGGGGGCCTTCTTGTTAAAGGGAGCTTCCAGGTTCCGATAATCCCCCTACCTGCAGACCCCCACAACCAATGGCCAGGGTTGTCGGGATGAGTGGAAGGACTAGGGCCCTATCATTGGTGTCAGTGGGAGGAATGGTGCCCCATTGTTGGTGTCAATGGAAGGAATTGTACCCCATCATTGGTGTCAGTGGGAGGAATAGTGTCCCATCATTGGTGTTAGTGGGAGGAATAGTGTCCCATCATTGGTGTTAGTGGGAGGAATAGTGCCCCATCATTTGGTGTTAGTGGAAGAAATAGTGCCCCATCATTGGTGTCAGTAGAAGGAATTGTGCCCCATCATTGGTGTTAGTGGGAGGAATAGTGCCCCATCATTTGGTGTCAGTTGAAGAAATAGTGCCCCATCATTGGTGTCAGTAGAAGGAATAGTGCCCCATCATTGGTGTTAGTGGGAGGAATAGTGACCCATTATTGGTATCATGGAAAGGAATTGTGCCCTATCGTTGGTGTCAGTGGGAGCAATTGTGCCCTTTTGATGGTGACAGTGAGAAGAATAGTGCCCCATTGTTGGTGTCAACAACAGGAATTATGCCCCACTGTTCATGTCAGTGGGAGGAATAGTGCCCCAAGGGCCAGGTAAAGGCTAGCAAAGGGCCACATCCGGCCCCTGGGCAAAAAGTTTGGAGACCCCTGGCCTAGATGACTGAGTCAGAGCAACTCCAAAACGACAACTCTTGCGGGATGTTCCCAGTCTGTAGTGTTCAGGACAGACCAAAAGTAGTCCAAGGAAGGAAAACTGGTGAACCGATGACATGGTCATGGCCGACCAATGCTCATTGATGGAAGTGGGGGGGTGGGGGGGTGGCTGGCCTGTGTAGTCCAATCCAATAGAAGAGCTACTGGAGCTGCAAAATGCTGGATGCTGGTTTTGATAGAAATGTGTCAGAACACACAGAACATTGCAGTTCGTTGTGTATGGGGGGCTGTGTTGCCACAGACCGGTGCCGACCTGTGTCCACAGCCAAAAGCACCTACAATGGGCATGTGAGCATCAGAGCTGGCCCACAGAGCCAAGGAAGAAGGTAGCCTGGTCTGATGAATTCAAGAATGGTTTGAGGGACACAACAATGAGTTCAGAGTGTTGCTTCCATATTCTCCAGATCTCAATCCAATTAATCTGTGGGATGTCCTGATAAAACAGGTCCGATCCATGGAGGCCCCACCTCACAACTTACAGGACTTAAAGGATCTCCTACTGGCGGCTTGGTGCCAGATACCTTCAAAAGGTCTAGTGGCCCATGGCGGGTGGTCATAATGTTGTATATTCTGAGAAATATATTTAAATGACAGTTTCTTTGCATGTTCAGCTTTAAGTGTGGTCCTGTGTATAGGAGCATCATGATCTAACAAAGGAGTGTGTGGTAGAGTATTGAAAAAGCGGTCAGATGAGCCTTCGTGAAATGTCCTCCTCAGCTCAGAGCTTTTGGACTCCAGAATTTTGCTTCTGTTCTTGATCGGGGAAAAAAAAAAAAAAAAAGTTTTCCAGTCTGATGAGAAGTTTACAGCGCTGAGGCAGAATTTGCCTTCCAGATATAAGAAGTTGGGAGTGAGGCAGCGTCAGTCAGCGCTGCTGTCAGCTTATATAAGATCTCCAGTAAAAGTTTCTCCTGGTAATTAGCAGCGTGGGAGGGTGTCGTGTGATGTATCCCGCTCTCCGCGCTAATCCTCTAATATCAGAACAAAGGGACCGAAATACGATGAACAATAGACGGTGGTGTGCGGTGGGATGCGCGGAATCCTCCCACCTGAAAGGCACTCCATCACCTGCAGAGGTCTGCTAAGGAAAATTTCTGTTCTTCTTTTTTTTCTTCTCTTTTTTTTTTTTTTTGCTACATTGCGTTTAAATGCTTGTCTCAAATTTTTTTTTCTGGTTATATAAAAGTTAAAAAGCGGAGCTCCAGCCCCTCCTCCAAAAATTAAAAGTCGGCAGCTACAAATACTGTAGCTGCTGACTTTTAATATTAGGACACTTACCTGCCCAGGGGTCTTCTGCGATTTCGGCACCCCAGCCAATTTTTCAATCGGCTCTTGGGGGGGGTGCTGCCGCCGCCATTCCATGTACGAGAAACCGGCAGTGAAGCCTTGCGGCCTCACAGCCGGTTTCCCTACTGCGCATGAGCCAAGCGCGCTGCACTTTCTGAATGGCCGGGGGGAGGGAGGAGGGGGGGCGGACTTCCTGCAGCGAGGTCCGCGGCGAGGTTTCCAATGAAGTGGGAACAGTTACGCCTGTCATAAAACAGGTACCCGCTCCCCCCAGACCCCCCCAAAAGGTGCCAAATATTGCAGCGGAAGGAAGCAAACAAGTGGAGTTTTCGCTTTTGGGCGGAGCTCCGGTTTAAAAAAAAAGGCCAGATTCATGGAAGTTGTGCTAAAAAAAAAAAAAAGGGGGGCTGCCAGACAGCAAAGGACTTATCACCAGTATTGCCAGCGGTCTCTCTGCAGCCGATCTTTTCCCCATTACTGAGTTATATAATTATACCACTTAAGGGCCGGGCCTTTTTCTAACACTCTTTGTTTCTGTATCTTTTGCTAGAAAGTTTGGAACCCCCAAACAAGTATTTGAAACACGGCCGATTTTGCAGGTTTTCCTACTTACAAAGCATGTAGAAGTCTGTAATTTTTATCATAGGTACTCTTCAACTGTGAAAGACGGAATTTAAAAAAAAAAATTCCAGAAAATCACATTGTATGAATTTTAAGTAATTAATTTGCATTTTGTTGCATGACATAAGTATTTGATACATCAGCAAAGCAGAACTTAATATTTGGTACAGAAACCTTTGTTTGCAATTACAGAGATCATACGTTTCCTGTAGTTCTTGACCAGGTTTGCACACACTGCAGCAGGGATTTTGGCCCACTCCTCCATACAGACCTTCTCCAGATCCTTCAGGTTTCGGGGCTGTCGCTGGGCAATACGGACTTTCAGCTCCCTCCAAAGATTTTCTATTGGGTTCAGGTCTGGAGACTGGCTAGGCCACTCCAGGACCTTGAGATGCTTCTTATGGAGCCACTCCTTAGTTGCCCTGGCTGTGTGTTGTCGTTGTCATGCTGGAAGACCCAGCCACGACCCATCTTCAATGCTCTTACTGAGGGAAGGAGGTTGTTGGCCAAGATCTCACCGATACATGGCCCCATCCTCCCCTCAATACGGTGCAGTCGTCCTGTCCCCTTTGCAGAAAAGCAGCACCAAAAAAATGATGTTTCCACCTCCATGCTTCACGGTTGGGATGGTGTTCTTGGGGTTGTACTCATTCTTTTTCTTCCTCCAAACACAGCAAGTGGAGTTTAGATCAAAAAGCTCTATTTTTGTCTCAGACCACATGACCTTCTCCCATTCCTCCTCTGGATCATCCAGATGGTCATTGGCAAACTTGAGATGGGCCTGGACATGCGCTGGCTTGAGCAGGGGGACCTTGGGTGCGCTGCAGGATTTTAATCTATGACGGCGTAGTGTGTTACTAATGGTTTTCTTTGAGACTGCGGTCCCGGCTCTCTTCAGGTCATTGATCAGGTCCTGCCGTGAAGTTCTGGGCTGATCCCTCACCTTCCTCATGATCATTGATGCCCCACGAGGTGAGATCTTGCATGGAGCCCCAGACCGAGGGAGATTGACCGTCATCTTGAACTTCTTCCATTTTCTAATAATTGCGCCAACAGTTGTTGCCTTCTCACCAATCTGCTTGCCTATTGTCCTGTAGCCCATCCCAGCCTTGTGCAGGTCTACAATTTTATCCCTGATGTCCTTACACAGCTCTCTGGTCTTGGCCATTGTGGAGAGGTTGGAGTTTGTTTGATTGAGTGTGTGGACAGGTGTCTTTTATACAGGTAACGAGTTCAAACAGGTGTAGTTAATACAGGTAATGAGTGGAGAACAGGAGGGCTTCTTAAAGAAAAAATAACAGGTCTGTGAGAGCCGGAATTCTTACTGGTTGGTAGGTGATCAAATACTTATGTCATGCAATAAAATACAAATTAATTATTTAAAAATCATACAATGTGATTTTCTAGATTTTTGTTTTAGATTCCGTCTCTCACAGTTGAAGAGTACCTATGATAAAAAATTACAGACTTCTACATGCTTTGTAAGTAGGAAAACCTGCAAAATCGGCCGTGTATCAAGAGCATTGCACAGGTCCCCCAGCTCCTGTGTTCCGGAACTATGCAAACGTTGTCGGGTTTGAAGTCTCTCTGTCCAACTCTGCATCCATAGAGCAGACAAAGTCACTCTAATGCCCCGTACACACGGTCGGATTTTCTGACGGAAAATGTTCGATGGGAGCTTTTTGTGGGAAATTCCGACCGTGTGTAGGATCCATCGGGCATTTTCCATCGGAATTTCCATCACACAAAATTTGAGATCTGGTTCTCAAATTTTCCGACAACAAAATCCGTTGTTGGAAATTCCGATCGTGTGTAGACAATTCCGAGGCACAAAGTCCTACGCATGCTCGGAATCAAGCAGAAGAGCCGCACTGGCCATTAAACTTAATTTTTCTCGGCTCGTCGTACGTGTTGTACGTCATCGCGTTCTTGACGTTCGGAATTTCCGTCCAACTTTGTGTGACCGTGTGTATGCAAGACAAGTTTGAGCCAACATCCGTCGGAAATAAAAAACATGGATTTAGTTATCTGAATGTGCGATCGTGTGTACAGGGCATAATGATCATAGTGGTTTTGCTTGTGTAGTGGTACCCCCCGTAGGGGATGATAAGTGATGTGGCCCACCTGTCACACTGCCCAGCCCGGCATTCACTTCTCAGTCACCTTAAGACAATGAACAATCCATGTGCTTGTTTTTGTTTGTTTTTTTTGAGGGAATTTAGCTTGGATGGGGTAAGGGAATCATGGGATGCCCAGCAAATTGTATATCAATCAATTGGGGGATTGTATAACCTTCCATTGGGACAACTGTGCACATTTCTCTGTACAAGTTACTAATTCAGTCTCCTCCAGCACTTTCCTTGCTTGCAGACTATTCCTCTTCCTTCCTCCTGCATAACTCTTAATCCTCAGGACCAGCTAGCAAATGTAAAGTTAGGCATGACACTGGCTCAGCCAGGCCTCAGTAATTGCCCTTTGTAGGCAGGGACCGCAGGCACCTATAGTGTACATACCTCCCAACTGTCCCTGATTTTGAGGGGACTGTCCCTGATTTGGAACAAAGTCCCTCTTTCTCCTCATTTGTCCCTCATTTTGGTCTGATCTATATATCTGTATTAAAAATGCACTATTTGTCGTTTAAAAAGTGTTTTACAGTGTTAAACCTTTCATCGCATTTCTAAATTGCCGCATTTGTGCATTTCAAATGAATGGCTAATTTCGAAATGTCACTCTAATACCACACACACACGCAGTCTTTGATTTCAGCAATATGTGTAGTTAGAATTCAACTGGAGTTCAATGTAAAATTTGATTCGATTTTCAGTCCGAATCTCCGAATTTCTGACGAATTTCGTTACCTTATTGGGAGCATTCGGTAAATTTGTTCACATTGTAATTTGGGTATTCGGATATACAGTGCCTTGCAAAAGTATTCCCCCCCCCCGGCATATTTCGTGTTTTGTTGCCTCACAACCTGGAATTAACATGGATTGTTTGAGGATTTGCATCATTTAATTTACAGAACATGCTCACAACTTAGAAGATTTTTTTTTTTTTTTTTTATTGTGAAGCAAACAACAAATAGGACAAAATAACAGAAAAAGTCAATGTGCATAACTATTCACCCCCCTAAAGTCAATACTTTGTAGAGCCACCTTTTGTGGCTATCACAGCTCCAAGTCGCTTTGGATAAGTCTCTATGATCTTGCCACATCTTACCACTGGGATTTTTGCCCATTCCTCCTTGCAAAACTGCTCCAGCTCCTTCAAGTTGGATGGTTTGCGCTTGTGAACAGCAATCTTTAAGTCTGACCACAGATTTTCTAATGGATTGAAGTCTGAGCTTTGACTAGGCCATTCCAACACATTTACATGTTTCCCCTTAAACCTCTCAAGTGTTGCTTTAGCAGTGTGTTTGGGGTCATTGTCCTGCTGGAAGGTGAACCTCCGTCCTAGCCTCAAATCACACACAGAGTGGTACAGGTTTTGTTCAAGAATATCCCTGTATTTAGCACCATCCATCTTTCCCTCAACTCTGACCAGTTTCCCAGTCCTGACTGCTGAAAAACATCCCCACAGCATGATGCTGCCACCACCATGTTTCACAGTGGGGATGGTGTTCTTTGGGTGATGTAATGTGTTGGGTTTGCGCCAGACATAGCATTTCCTTTGATGGCCAAAAAGTTCAATTTTAGTCTCATCAGACCAGAGCACCTTCCTCTATACATTTTGGGAGTCTCAAGGCACTGTATCTGAATCTCTGAATAACGAAAAATTTGTCCAAATATTAATTCGGAATGAAACGAACCGCACATGTCTAATTGTAAACAAACACACAGAACCATAACCATCTGATAGAAGCAAGTATGCATCAGCGTAGGGAGAGGTTGGGTTAGGTTAGGTCAGGGGAAGGGGGCAAAAAGGATAAGTGCACTTTGTATTAAGGATAAGAAAAGGAGGTGAAAGTTGGCAACTCGTTTCTCAGAATATTGAAATTTTATTACAGAAAAGACAGCCACAATATGCGTTTCATGGCTATAACTTAAGCGAACAGCTGAAACATGTAAGCCGCTGTATTTTCAGTACGCCACCTCCAATAAAATTTCAACATTCGGAAGACAAAAACTGTTGGCATTTACCTCTTTTTCTCATGCTGTGTTCGGGTGTTGGGAAGACACCACAAGCCAGTGCACCGTTTGCCTGCCTTCTCAGGGAATTTGTTTGGGCGTTGTTTGTTTCCTTATATTTCACTTTGTATTGTAGTGTACTTAACCTTTAAATGTTTTGTAGGACCCTTTATAGGGTGCTCCCTCCTGATTCTCACCCTGGGAGTGCTGCTGTCATTTAGCATTCCTGGACTTGGCATATATAAGGAAGGGTGGAAGGAGTTTGGGTGGTTGTTGGCACAGTGGAGGAGCAGCTGGAGGTGGAATTCTTCCTTGAAAGCAAGAGTACATGACCAAAAGGTGACTTTATCTTCTCTTCTGGGAAATGGGGCTGCCACAGCATGCAGCTGAGACAAAGGAAGTGACTGGTTCTCATATAAATTGAGTGTGGGCACTAGGATCGTCTGTTGCAGCACTTTCAAACCTTGAAGTTGGGGGCAGAAGATGAGTTAAGACCTATATCCATTCTACCCATTTGCGGTAACCTGTCTTGAATGGGCTGGACTGAGACCTGAAAGGTTGACCTCTGCTATCCCTTGTTGTTGGTCGAGTTGACTGGGGAGGATAGAACATTCAGTGTGTCTCTGGAAGCAGTGACTGAGAAACAAAATGTGACCCCCCTTACCGAGGGAACACAAGCAGGTGTGGCTGGTTTGGAAGGGTTCAGGCTCCCAGTGTCTAAAGGTGACTGCTGAGTCTAATTTATCATGGTATGTTTCCAACACTATGGTAAGGGAAGACAAGGGAAGACCTGGCCAGTCGGATTGGAAAGTACCCCTACATTGGTAGACCCTCTATGGTTTGGGTCACCTAAAACTATTTCACTTTGCTAGATACAGGACAATAAAAACTACCCACCTGGTTCTTTTGTCTCTTAGGGATCATGACATATCTGATCCTGAATCATCAACTCATTTTTTTTTACTATTATGGGGAATACAGCAAAGACGTAAGTGGGAACATCCAAAGGTGGGCAGGAAAAGAAACTGCAACCATGTCAGAGACGTTTCGGGGCTTCCCCAAGAGTTAAAAAAAATCCTGTTGATAACTCAACCCACCACTACCTTCACTTGTTACTGAAATGTCACCCTTGGGTGGAATGCCCTTTTCAAGGCCAACTGGAAAAAAAAATTAAATGTATCGTTACTCTGGCTCCAATAGAACATTTGTTTGACATTTTTAGATATTTGCACACAATGTCTGAATTGTTTTAATACCCATTGATTGGGTTGTTGGCCTTTGCTGATGCTAGGCATAGGCCACCTGTAAGTGGAGTACAGCGTGGTGTGGCAGCAATAAGACACACAGTTTGGTGAAAGAACTTGCACTAAAATAATGCAAAAGACAGTTCACAATAAACCCAGAAGGAGGGCAGCCCAGCCAGGAAGACTCACAGTTCCAAGCAGCATGTAGAGTGCAGGATGCAGCCTAACTGATAGCGCCTGTTGAGAGGGGTGGAAAGTAGCCTGGTCATTTTGTGCCCAAACACCCTACGCTTTCCCTCCTCATCAGGAACCTTTCCCTGCCGCTAGTTCTGTCCTTACCAGGCAGGGTACCTGTCCATACTCTACCATTTTACAAAATGCATGCCAAACCTGAGAGCCAGGGCCTTAAAAAGGCTCTGCCTGACCCAAGATGGCAGCTGGAGTCACATGGAGCAGCAGCACCCAATGGAATAGCTCCCCCAGTGACCCAGGAAACCATAGAGGCACCATGTTCCTCCTGACTTCCTCTCCAACTGCAGCGCTGCTGTGGAAGAGCACCACCAGCAGTGGAGAAAGTACACTGCACCTGCCTACATGCCCTATGCCCTCTACGAGAACATTGTTGACTCTGGTGGGACTCAAATCCCTAGGCCCCTTTCACTCGGGCGTTCCGTATGTCCATTTTTCATCCATTCATTGACGGATGAAAAACGTACAAACATATATCTCTATGGGATTGCGGACGTTAGCGGAAGATCATCCGCTGACATCCGCTAACATGCGTCTCCACTAAGCTCCGTTTTTTTATGATGGAAGAAAACCCTATTTTTCTTCCGTAAAAAAACCCGGAACAGACGAAAAAAAGATGTTAGCAGACGATCCGCTTACATCCGATCCGCTGACATCTGCTTTTTAAACCCCCTTTTTTTCCCCTCATTAAACACACTGTATATAGCCGGTTGTCGTTGTCGTCCGCTGTCTGGCAATATAGCCATGGGGTGTGGCTATCCGATGACGTCACCCGGAAAGCCCACCCTTGACGTCACATGGATTTATAAGAGATGCCAGACTGAGACAGCGGGCGACAACACAACAGAGGAAGTCAGCAACAGAACAACAGTGGCTTTTTTGTTTTTTAGCGGGTACCTGGCGGCGAGGAAGAAGACAGCAGCGGGAGAAGACGGCGGTGGGAGAGACGGCGGCGGGAGAAGATGGCACCGGGAGAGACGGCGGTGGGAGAAGATGGCGGCGGGGGAGACAGCAGTGGGAGAAGATAGGGGCGGGAGAGGATGGCACCGGGAGAGACGGCAGCGGGAGGAGACGGCGGCGGGAGAGACAGCGGCGGGAGAAGATGGCGGCGGGAGAGACGGCGGCGGGAGAAGATGGCCCTGGGAGAGACGGCGACGGGAGAAGATGGCGGCAGGGGAGACAGCAGTGGGAGATGATAGGGGCGGGAGAAGATGGCACCGGGAGAGACGGCGGCGGGAGAAGATGGCGGCGGGGGAGACAGCAGTGGGAGAAGATAGGGGCGGGAGAAGATGGCACCAGGAGAGACGGCAGTGGGAGGAGATGGTGGCGGGAGAGACAGCGGCGGGAGAAGATGGCGGCGGGAGAGATGGCGGCTGGAGAAGATGGCAATCGGAGAGACGGCGGTGGGAGAAGACAGCTCAGAGCTATTAATAAAGGACTTGTTTTTTTTACTTTTCACTGCTTTTTTTTGGTGAATGGGTAGGGGTACGATGTACCCGATACTCATTCACATAACAGGGAGCCACCCTTGTTAAAGGGGGCTTCCAGATTCTGATAAGCCCCCCACCCGCAGACCCAGTGGTTGTCGGGAAGAGGCCCTTGTCCCCATCAACATGGCGGCAAGGTGCCTTGTGGTGGGGGGGCGCAGAGCCCCCCTGCCCAAAAGCACCCACCCCCCCCCCCATGTTGAGGGCACTGGTATGGTTCAGGAGAGGGGGGGGCACTCACTCGTCCCCTCCCTTTTCTGACCTGGAGGGGGGGCCACACCATTTTTTCGTGATTCATTTTTTTGCCGGCAATTTTTTCCCCGCTGACAGCTAATGACTCATTCGTTGTTAAGAACGGGGCGGCCGGCTTCCCGGCCCTCTCCTTAGCAACCAGCTATATACAGTAAAGAGGGAAGTGATCTGCGCAAATTCCTAAGGTGATGAAATCTAAAATTCCAGCGAATACAGTAATATAGTCCAATCAAGTAAATCACAAACAAAGTGTCCAAACAAGTGAAAGTGAAATTGCTCTTCTGAAAAGTGATATATAAATCTTCGCAAAAGCTGAATGCTCACAGAGAGCGCTTACCTCCATTAGGAGTATAAAGGGCCTTGAAAGTATCCTGTAGTGGGGGTGGATACACCGCGGTAGATCTCCAGTTGATGGCTGTACCGGGAGTTGTTTTCAGAGTACTAGTGATGTCCAGCCAAGCTCTAATCTCCCTTCACTGATGGTCCGCTGCTCCTTCAGACCTTACAGTGACACGGTGCCGCTCGGGTTCCAACCATTAGAGGAGAAATAAAAGATAGCCTCCCATAGTGTTATATGCAAAAACAAACCAATTTATTTAAACGCCAAGTGAATCCTTACATATAGGGCTTTATTTTTTCTCAAACAATAGGTGCTGGAACTTAACCACGGCCCCACAAAACCCCTCCCCCTACACACACCCTCCAAATCACATCAAATAGTGGGCGTGTTCAGTAAAATTTCACGAAAACAGTAGGAGGGTTCTAAAGGGGCATTAAATATCAGGATTGCATTACATGCAGAGTGCAGAGCTGTCATTTGTAAACACAGAGACCAGACTTCTGTGTTTACAAGTGATTGTGGTGAGAGGGCACCAAAGGGTCTGAGCCAGAGGTGGTGGAACTGAGTTCCACCAAGTTCCCCCTGAAAAAAAGCCCTGCTTACATAAAAGCAAAATATAGCAGACGATTGCAATGAAAGCACGATCTTTACGTCACTTCCGGTTTGTGACAACATCCGACCACGGCCTAAGCGTTACGTCGCGACACATGACTTCATCAGGGCAACTATATACAGTGTTTGAAGTTCACTTCAGTCGCTTTTTTTTTTTTTTTTTTTATGTAAAAAAAGGATGTCAGCAGACATGAAAACCGATGTAAAAATTGTCATCCGTATCCGTTTTTGATCCGTTTTTTTTACACAAAAAAAAAAAACGTAACTGAACTAAAAAAAAAACGGAACGCCCGTGTGAAACCAGCCTTAGAAGATGCACTCTTTTCTAGAAGTCCAGTATGCTATCTATTGGCTTAGTGGCAGCACGATGGTTAGCGCTGCCGATTCAACCCAAGTGCGCTCTGCTTGGTTAAATCATGCCCCTGTTGAAGACTTTGCAGTCGAAACGCGTAGGGATGGCGTTTCAGCTTCCCACATTGCCATTTTACTCGCTTGTGATCACTTTTTATTCTGTAAGGTTTTTTATCCATTAAAACCCCTCGTTTTTGACCCACACCATGTGGAGTCTTTTTCTTCTCTTCCTCCATGGCTCCATCTTCAAATAGCTTCTCCTGACCCTTTTGTTCTGGAACTGGAGAGTGTGCGTGACAGCGGACCAATTTCCACCCAGAACAACCACCTCTTATTGGTGATCGTGACCTACGGGATACCATCCGGGTGGATATTACGGGAGGTCACCTCCTTATGCCTACTGCTTTACGGCAGATACGTCCTACAGGATCCGGTAAGAGTACCCAATCTCTTTTTTGACGATATTTGTGGCGTGTTACCTGTGGTTGCCTTACATCTGAGTATCTACTCACCGTCCAGTGTTCCAGCACCTTCCTCTTTGAGAAGACCACCACTAATCCCATGTTTATGGACTCTGGTCCCACATCATACCACATTTTCACTTTAGACATTTTTGTACATATTTCTTTGTATATCTTTTACTGTGTTAATTTAACAACCATTATTTTTTCATACTTTGCACAGATATACACATGTTTTATTCATGTTCCTAGTTCATACTGGAGACTTTAGCGCTGCACTTTATTATTTGTATATTAGTATTTGACTTTGTTTGTTTGTGTGTCAGCTGCTGTTTATTTAACCTGTATTCATATTTTTCACGTATTGTTTCACTTGTTTTGAGGGCTAGCGCAGCACTTTCTTTATCACTTGGTTAAATCAGACACAGGGCGACTGATGAAAATCTTAAAAACACCCATCCTAGAATAAAATGTCCACATGAGTCCATATAAAAGAATTTCCACAAAAGCGCTTATTACCTGAGGTCCTCAGTTTGAATCCAAACTAGAATACTATAGACGTGAAGTTTGGATTTCTCCCACTCAAACGCCTGGAATTAGATTAGTGACGGACGGCATCGTGAATCATGATATGTCTTCTTGCTGAGTGGTCACAGTCACTTTATATCTGAGTTAGCTGGAGGGTTTATTCCAGACTTGGGAGGATCATGGCCAGGGCAGGTTGACCTGTCATGGCGCCTTTCTCCTCTTCAGATGTGAGCAATGTGACAGATTGGTAGGGCAGTGTGTACACAGCCTCGGGGTGCTCATTTAGGTCCCTCTGATGAGTTGGGACATTTAATCAGGGGAAGCCACAATGAGCAAGTGAATGCTGGGTCTGAACAGAAAGCCTGGAGGGGAGGGGGGGAGGGGGAGTTCGGATCACTGTCAGCCAGGGCAGAAAGAGACACATTAAAAAAAAAAAAAAACAGATCCGACAGGTGCCGAGCAAAGATCTCATGACTGATACAGCCTACAGCCAACATCTTTTTTACTAACCATATCCCAGTGTCAGGGCTGGGACAAGGGATCGGCAGGAGGGGCGGCTGCCCTGGGCACTGTGGAATCATGTGAAGTAGGAGGGGCACCACAAGGAGATTGGGGGGATTTGTGTTGAAAGGGGACATTCGGTGGGCAGCAGGGAGTAAGTATTGTCCTAGGAGATGAAATGGGGGGGCTAAGAATGGTGGTTTAGGGGGATTTGTACTAGGAAGGAGGATTTGGGGGGGATTTGTGCTGGGAGGGGGGATTGGAAGTGGGGGGGGGGGATATGTACTAGGAGGGGACATTTTAGGGGTAGAGGATTTGTGCTAGGAGGGGTGAATTTTATTTTGGGGGGGGCATTTGAACTGGGGGGATTTGGGGAATGTGGAGCTAAGCTTTGTGCTGAGAGGGGGGATTTCAGCAGTGGGTGGATTTATACTGGGTGGGAGGAGGGGCAATTTATGCTTAGGAGGTAAGCATGCAGATTAATGCTCTGTATTTTTCTGGGGGGGGATTTTTGCTGACACATAATGCTCATACATTGGGGGGCGCACAGTTTGGCATGCTTGCCCTGGGCTCTAGATGACCTTGTCCCAGCACTGCCCAGTGTTACTATAGCAGGCCCCGTAGAGTTGAAAAAATATTCCAGCAGCCGCACACCATTCCCGGTCATAGAATCGGCAAGAAAAAAAAAAGCAGCCTCAGCTCGCTCCATCCAAGCCACGTCCCCAACGCGTTTCGCCCCAGGGCTCAATCAAGTAGGTCAAGCCCTGTAGGCACATTTACCAGTATGCTGCCCTAACCAAGGCATTAAAGCGGACCTTCGGTCATTTTTTCAACTCTCCATCTATTAAATCTTCTGCCCTTGTTGTTTTAATTTTGGATAGTAAAACATTTTTTTTCTGCCAGTAAATACCTTATACAGCCCACTTCCTGTTTCTTGTCTGGTGAAAAGCCTAGGCTTATGACATCATGCACAGCTCTCTCTCTCCCTCTCATGAGATTTTGCCAGGAAAGGGGTGGTGAGTCATAAGAGGGCCAATGAGAGCTTCAGAGCTGGAGGTGTGCCTCTGTGTGTCTGTGTAAATCCAGGAAGTGAACAGGCAGCAGCTTCAGCTGGGGGGGGGGTGCAGTTTGGCATGTTTGCCCTGGGCTCTAGATGACCTTGTCACGACACTGCCTGGACTCGCAGCATCACTCTTTTCCTCCAATCAGCAGTCTCTATTGTTGAGATCCACAAAACAGTGCATGTAATAAAACGTGAATGCTGCTGTGCAGATATTTGCAGGAGGCCAGTACTAGAAAAGGTATTGAATACGTGCCACCTGTCCCGGAGTTGCCGGGACATTCCCGCATCTCAGATGAAGCTGTGTCCAGGGCTGTGTCCTAGACCCACAGCATTACCCTTATTTTTGTCACCAGGCAGTTTTCTTCCAATCATCAGTCTCCATTTTTGAGATGCACAGCACAGTGCATGCAATAGAATTTGAATGCTGCTGTGCAGATATTTGTAGGAGGCCAGTACTAGATACATTATTGCATGTGCCAACTGTCCCGGATTTGTCGGGATAGTCCCACATGTCAGATGAAGCTGTGTTCGGGGCCGTGTCCTGGGCTCAAAGCATCACGCTTATTTTCATCGCTAGGCATGAACAGTAACTTAAAAAAAGGGGTGCTGAGAAAACCCCCCACCAAATGTGTGCACTTCTCACATATTTACTGTAGGAGTGGGAACATGTCAGAAAGTGGGCATAACCACTTGGAAAGTGGGTGTGCCAAGTGGGTACTGTGGGTTGAGGGGTGATGGTGTCCCAAATGCAAATGCTGGGACTAATATGTTGGCAAACATATTATTGGTACTAATAAATATATAATTGTACTTATTGTACTTATTGGGGTGTTTTTGTGTATATTTTCCATTGGTGCCCAAAATTTTGAGTTTTTTTTAGCAAAATTTTAAACTCTTAGCTCGACCAGTCCCTGACCGCTGGTACAGTGGTTTTATTTACAAATATTTGGCATAATTATGTGTAAAAAAACGGTTCCTATCGTTAAATATTTTTGCAAGGGACACTACTGCTAGTTGTGTTAGTTTAAGAATATTTTTGGCTTCCCAGTTTCCATAGGAACAAGTGATACAATGTAACGGCTCTTAGTAACCAGATAAAGGGAACGATGTGCTGACTGCATCATTATATAACTATTAACACCTAAGTGTTCTGCTGGGAAATGTGGCCTTATCTCAGATTGTACCTCTCACTTCATCAATATGTTCTATCTATAAATAGCCCTTATACTGTCATTTTGCAGCAGCTGAAAGAAAGAAATTTTTTTTTTTTTTTTTCTGGTGGGGAGGAGCTGGTTGAAAACAAATTGTGAACTAATTATGTCTGCTTAAATTTAAATTCCTAACTGCCTAGAAATTATTGGTAACCCCCTCCCCAAAGGGTGTTCCTGGCAACCGCTATATGCCCCCTGATCCTTCTATATAATATAAAATATACCATTATAATCCTCATAATGGCCACAGCAGATGTGCAGACCCAGGAATTCAATGCAGGGATGGTGGGAACCCAAAGTCTGAGTTCCCGGGTCTGTACACCCGCTGTGCCCATTATGAGAGGTTCCCACTATCCCTGTGTTGAATTCCCGGGTCTGTACACCTGCTGCGCCCATTATGAGGGGTTAATTTTGTTTATTGAAAAATTTTACAAACAACAACTTATATACAATAAAACCATAATAAATAAATAAAACATATTTACAAAATAATTGAATATGATTATACAAAACAAGAACATAATAAATGGTGCAAACCAAATTGCGCACAACACAATCCCAGACTAAGGAACATCACCGTCACCATGCATGTAGCCTTTTATCAAAAATAGATTTGATCTTGAAAATCTAGGGGAGTGAAACAAGAATACAAAGAAAAGCCGCACACCCCGAGATCAACAGGCAGCAGCTACAGAGTCCTGATATTCCTCCACGCCCTTATCCAGGCCTCCTGCTGCCACCTGCCTTTCTCAAGACCCTGAATCTTCCCAACCTCACCCAGAATGTCCTGCACCACCACTTCCACAGGGAGGATTTTACTCCGTAAGAATACCTGACACCGCACACTCCACGTGAAATAACGGACTACTAAACTAACTAAAAAAAATGTTTCCAAATCATAATCCCGACGAGTCTGGAATGCCCCATACACCCACTCTGCATAACTCATATGGGGGAGGAAGGGTATACTCAGAGCCCTCGCAACCCTCTTGTACACCTCTATATTAAAAGGGCATTGAAGTAGAAAGTGATCCATGGACTCCACCACTCCACACTCCACTCTCGGGCAGCCCCGATCACTCATCTTAAGAAACTTCAAGTTGCCTTTCACATATAATTTTCCATGAAAGGCAAGCCAAGCCTGATCCCTAAACTTCATTGGGATTCTCTCCAAATTAATCAATCGCAAACCCACCCCCAAAACCAGGCTTGGGCAATCCCTCAAGGCCAGTGGCTCGCAAAAAGAAGAGCTCATGATCCGCTTCTCAAGAAGTTTCCTTGGAAGAGATCTGACTTCTCCTGCTGTTACTTGCCACTGCTGAAGCATTTTCAAACACGGGGCAACATAAGCCGGGAGCTGTTCATGCTTGACCCTCAGGCTTTTCACTGGCCCACCATTTTTCCAGTCTCGCAGAAAGGGCCTAAACCAGGACTGGAAAATACCAACCCACCCAGGCGGTCTCTCTGCCAACATGTTACCAAGATTATACTTCACAAACATCAGTGAGAAAAAGACTACAGGGTTGATCATCCCTAGACCACCCTCCCGCCTAGGAAGGTTAATCACATTCCTTTTGACGAGGTTTATTCTGTTCCCCATAACAGCTGGAAGAAACAACTATAGACCCTGGTATAGAGAGAAACTGGCAAAACGCAAATAAAACTGACATACAGAAAAATCGGAATCAGGTAAGTCTTGATCAGATCAACCTTTTCCCTCAAGGAAAGCCGCCAACCTTTCCAGCTTGCCACCTTGGCATCGGCATTCCCCAGCCTGTTCACCCAATTTGCATGACCATAGTCACCTGGGCCGAAATCAATGCATAGAACTCAAATTTTTTGTTGGGGCTCCGGGAAGTCATCCGGGAGAACAAAGCTCTCACCTTCCACGCCCATCCAGAAAGCTTCACACTTGTCCTGGTTGACCTTTGAACCTGATGCCTCTGCATACTGCCCTATCACTGAGACCACCTCCTGTGCCTCTGCAGTCCCAGAGATAAAAACAGAAACATCATCAGCATAGGCCACAACCTTCAAAGGAGGCTCACCAGCGATGCCCAAAGATACCCCACACAATGGTCCACTCTCTAGCCTTCTAATGAAGGGGTCGATTGCAAACACATATAGCAGAGGACTCAAAGGACACCCCTGATGCACACACGAGCTGACCGGAAAGGGCTGCCCGATCCAACCATTAACCAGAGCAAAGCTTTCAGCCCCTTTGTACAAAATCTTGAGCCAATCAATGAAACCCCCCTCCAGGCCATATTTGTTAGAAAGGAGCCACAAGTACTCATGATTAACCCGATCAAAGGCCTTAGCCTGATCCAATGTCAGCAAAAATTTACCCCAACCAGCAGCCCTACAATGCTCCAAGGCCTCCTGGACAGCTAACACCGCTGAGAAATTGCTTCTACCTTGGACCGAACAGTGCTGGTGGCGGGATAACAAACTGCCTGCAACTGGTGATAATCGCCAGAAGAAAATCTTTGCCAGTATCTTTCTATCGACATTAAGAAGGCTAATGGGGCGCCAATTCCCACTCATCGAAGGATCTTTACCCTTTGACAGAAGGTTCACTGCAGATTGCCTCATGGAGGGAGGGAGAGAACCCTCATTCAAACAGCCATTGAAAACCTCTGCAAGGTAGGGAGCCAGGATCGTCTTAAAACATTTATAAAATTCGGCTGTCAAACCATCTGGCCCTGGCGTTTTCTTGATGGCTAGTTTATCAATACCGTGGATTACCTCATCTGCAGTGATTTCAAATGTCAAAATCATCAAAGGAACATTATTTTCCAGTCTTGGTGTAGAGCCAAAAAAACAACATCCTTGTCCGATCAAGGTTCCTTCCTCCCAGGAGATCGGCATAGTATGACCTGACCTAGACTTTGTCAGAGAGCCTGTACTGTCCCTCAGGCCATTGAACGTCTTAACTGCTACGCTCTGTTTACAGTTCTGGTAAGGGTCAGGCAAATGGTATTTCCCGTAATCCCTCTCCTGAACCAAAAAGGCGTGCCGGTCATATTGATGTCTCCTAAGGAGGAGCTTCACCTCAGAGATTGCCCCAGGATCTCCTCCATTCTAAACAAGGCGGTCAAGTTTCCTCCGCAAACGCTAGTAGGTGATATACTTATCTTGCTGCTTCTTTCTGCCTTGAAAAGCCCAAAAGTCCGCTGTTTAACAAGCTCCCACCATTCTGACTTGTTGTTGCAATAGTCTAGGATCGTTACCTGTTCTTGAAAAAATCCTCAAAGGATTGTCTTACTCTATCATCTTCCAGGAGGGCCGAATTCAATCTCCAGATACCCCTCCCCCTAGGTGGCATGTCTGGGGCATTCAGAGTCACAGATAGAATACAGTGATCAGAAAACTCTACTGCCCGACACACAAGTGCCGAAAAAGCTCCCTTTAAAAAAAAAACTATCTATCCTACGCTGACTACTGCCTCGCTGAAAAGTGAACCCTGTGCTGTCTGGGCAGCGCTTAATGTGCGCATCTACTAGACCTGCTTCCCTAACTATCGCATTAAGAAAAAGGGTGTCATAGCCCAGCTTATCTCTGAAACCTCTCCTGTCTTTAGACCTAGTAATGGTGTTGAAATCACCTCCAAAGATAACCTGCTGGTCTTTAAAAAGAAAAGGCTTAATCTTTGTAAAGAGGCATTTCCTGTCCCACTTCATCTGGGAACCATAGATGTTAATCAGGCGCAGGTCCTGCCCCTTCACAGAGACGTCTAAGACCATGTACCTCCCTATCTCTACCTCAATTACCCGCCGGCACGTTACCATACCAGAAAAAAGGACTGCAACCCTGCTGTAAGGCTCAGCCGCAAGAGACCAAAATGAGGGACCACGTCCCCACTCCTTCTTTGCCAGATGTATATCGGACAGACTACTCAAATGGGTCTCTTGCAAAAACAAAATGTCAGCATCAAACTCGCTGAGCAAAAATAAGGCCATATGACGAGCACTTACTGATCTTAAGCTGGCAACATTAATGGTTGCCACTTTTAACGGAGTGGGAACTGCCATTAGGGTAGTTGAGGCAGACGTTTCTTAGCCTGACTACTCCCTCTCCCTGGAGAACCAGCGTGCTTCGTTGCACCCTGGCACTCATCATCCGTAGACGATGCCGAACTGAACGAGTCCCACTCATCATCATCAGACAGGACCTTAAACTTATTTTCCAAAGGCAAAACTTTAGGATTTAAGGTAACTGAACCCCTTTTTTTCCTTCTTTTGCCCCTCCTCCTATCCTCCAACCACTCCATATCATCCTTAGACAAACCAGACTTAACAACCTCCCCACACATATCCTCCCCTTCACAAACCCCCCCCACTCCCCCTTCCCTTATCTACCACCAGGCCAGCCTCTCCACCATTTTCCCCAATCCTCTGCACCCCACGATCCTCAATAGAAACCCTGCAGCGTCGTGGGAGGGGGATTGAAACCACACCTGACGCACCTGCCTCACCACCTCTTGCTGTCTCTGCAATTTTAGAAGACACAGACACAGAAGGATTGGACACTTTTTCGGCAACTGATACCTTACCTACAGAAGACATGGGCACACTAGGTAAACACACAGACTGGGGAGACACAGACATACTGGGTATTGGCACAGACTGGGGCACCACAGACTGGGGAGACACAGACACATTAGGTATTGGTACAGACTGGGGCACCACAGACTGGAGAGACACATTAGATATTGGCACATACTCAGATGGACTCACAGGCACTCCAGCTGCTGAGCTCTGAGCATCCTCCATGTCCAGGCGGAAGAACTCTCTCATGAGCTCAGGCTTGTTGTGCATTGCCTCAGGACACTGACTGTAAGGATGTCCCACCGCATTGCACAGATTGCACCTGATGATATTACAGTCCTTTGCCAGATGTCCTACACCCTGACACACAGAGCACTTTATCACTGGACAGGAGGATGCAAGATGCCCTTTATCACCACACTTATTGCAGAGCTTTGGCTGGCCTGGATAGAAGATGGTCAGTCTGTCCCTCCCCAGGAAAGCGGAGGATGGCAGATGCTGGACGACATTGTCAACGACCTTTAATTTTAGCCACACAGACCATCCTCCCGTCCATATTCCCCGATCGTCCAAAATCTTTTTCAGGGGGCTCAGGACATCTCCATACCTCCTCAACCATACAGTTAAATTCCCTTGCGGTATGGATTCATTACGGACAAGAATTGTCACCATTTTAATGAGGGGCTGGCATGAAACAAGCTTTGGGATGAGCCCTTTCCAGTCTGGCAGGCCCCTACACACGTGTTCATACTTCTCCCAAAATATGGACAAATCATACTCATAGGAACCTGCATCAGGGTGAAGATATCTGTGGGTGTAAACCCCATCTGCAGGATTTTATCCACCACTGCCCACCTATGTGGTGGGATTCCACTGTCTTCCCATTTTAACTGGACAACATTCCTCCTTTTAAACAGGGAGGAAGATAAACCATTTTCATGCTCCTTCCCTGCTTGCTGCCCCTTCCCAGAACTTGTGGCAGCAACAACAGCATAAGTTTTTCTTACACCAGCAGCATTTGCAGTCTTGTCCTTAGACACATTCAAACCTGCTGGCAGAGAGTCTGAATCAGCTGTGATAGCAGTCTTCTGATTAGCAGAGGCAGGACCCGCCCCCTCCCCCTGCTCCGAACACACAGCTGCAATCCTGTCCACTGTCCTGGAGAGTTGTGGTACTACTGCACCCAGCATCTCTTCCACCATTCACAGGAAAAGCCGCTGTGCCTGGTCCAGGCAAAGTCTCTATATTGTCCATGGACCTCTCTGCAGACTGAAGCTGACAGTTATTAGCAGATGTTATTGCATGCTGTGTATTGTCTATGGGTCTGTGCTGACTGCCTGCAGCACTACAACCCTCAGCAAGCACATTGTCATTAAAGTTCACACCATCCTGCACCCACACTGTACCTGCACCTTGTCTCTCCACAGGTCTTTCTTCCACAGGGCTAGGAACAGTGTCCATCTTCTCCTCATCATCCTGGGAAGCCACATCCAGAGGGGATTCAAGTTTATTAATAAAATCCAGCATGCCAGAACCTTCAACCTCCTGCTCAGATGTTCCACATTGCTGGGGAGTGAAGGGGACAGAGGCCTCCACCATTGAGGGCTCAGCAGATGTCTGAGGTGTTAAAAAGCTGGGCTCATCCTCCGGGCCCACTTTCTCACTCTCTGCTGTCTGTACCTGCATCTCCTCACTGGTCTCCTCACCCTCCATGCAGGAAGCGGCTCCTCTTCTCATTTGGCTGAATCTTTCTTCATTCTTATATTTTTCTTTAAAAGCTCCATTATTCTCCTTCAGAGAACTCACCAGTTCCGCAGAGCTTGTTCCAGGTCTTTCAACTCAGGCCTCAGAGCCGGTCTTTTCTTGCTGAACACTTTGGCACAAATCTGTTTTTTCTTTTTAAAGTCAGTTTTTAAAGCTACCAATTTCTCCTCTTCCTTCTCAATCCACTTCAGCGTTTCAACAACCCTCCATCTAAAGGCAGACAGAGATTCATCTTTCCTTGGTCCAGGCGCAGAATCTTCCACAGGCTGAGGCCTATCCAGGGGGCCTCCACCAGGGTCCCCCCCAGGATCCAGCATCACTCCTGGGGCAGAGGAGCAACTCTAGTCCCTGGTCTCTGGAAGCACAGGAGCAAAGGAACCAGCAACCTCACACCTCGCTGTCAAGGAGCGGAATGGCAGTTTCCCACCATCCCTGTGCTGAGTTCCCAGGTCTGTACACCTGCTGTGCCCATTATGAGGGGTTCCCACCATCCCTGTGCTGAGTTCCCAGGTCTGTACACCTGCTGTGCCCATTATGAGGGGTTCCCACCATCCCTGTGCTGAGTTCCCGGGTCTGTATACCTGCTGTGCCCATTATGAAGGGTTCTCATCATCACTGTACTGAGTTCCCGGGTCTATACACATGCTCTGCCCATTATGAGGGGTTTCCACCATCCCTTGTGCTAAATTCTTGCGTCTTCATAGGGATGGTGAAACTTTTCATGTTGAACCCAGGAATTCAGTGTGGGGAGGGTGAGAACCCCTCAAAATGGGCACAGCAGGTGTGCAGACCCGGGAATTCAGCACAGGGATGGTGGGAACCCCTCATAATGGGCACAGCAGGTAAAATAATAAAGAGATAGAGGAAACTGTCTCTCCAGCATACATTAAAGCGGGGGTTCACCCACACCGCCAAAAAAAAATAAATATTAAAAGCCAGCAGCTACATATACTGCAGCTGCTGACTTTTAATACATGCCCACTCACCTGTCCCAGGGTCCAGCGATGTCGGCAGGGGACGCCGAGAACCCGCTCGGTTCTCGGCAGCTGCCGCCGCCATCCTAGGTGAGGGAATCAGGAAGTGAAGCGTTGCGGCTTCACTTCCCGGTTCCCTACTGCGCATGCGCGAGTCGCGCTGTGCGTCCCTAGTGGTCCCCGCTCTCTCCTGGGAGCTGTGTGTTCCCAGCAGACAGCGCGGTCGGGACGGGAAGAGGCATAGACTCCCATGGGAGTCTATGCCGGAAGTGGGTGCAAATACCTGTCTTAGACAGGTATCTGCACCCCCCTCCCCCCTGAAAGGTGCCAAATGTGACACTGGAGGGGGGGAGGGTTCCGAAAAGCGGAAGTTCCATTTTTGTGTGGAACTCCGCTTTAAACATGAATATTACATTTTAGGTGAACTGATACTTTAAAAAATCCTATGCCTATAACCCTTTATTTTGTACTCGTCCTAGTCCATGTGTTCGCTCAGTAGGCAGCAGATTGCTCGGCACGGTTGGCTCCCTCCCGCTGCAGTTAGCGGAAACCACGCAGGTTTTTCAATGTTATTCAGAGCAGAATTTCCAGGACAGTGCCGACCAAAAACCTAAACACTCATTAAAAAGTTTACTTTGCATTACAGATGATTGCTGATGTTAATGAGAAGATTATTCCCATTTTCACGGAGAGTGGATCTGACAGGCCCGCCCGAGTCCCCAGAGTCTTCGGGAAAGTTCTCTGATCACGTTGTGTTTGTCAGTCGAAAAATCCGCCCTGTTTTCCGCCTAATTATTTCACCTTGTGATGAGAATTCTCTCCTTTGATGTCTTTATTAACCAAATACATTGTGAGAAGTCGTCCAAAAATGTGGGTGATAGAACAGCTGGAACATGAGACTTCCTTCCCCGAAACAGCTACAAAGTCAGGACTTTTCTAGTACTTCCATTTAATTAGGCAGCAAAATTGACATAAAAATCTTCCATACAACATATACCACAGACAGAATAAACACAAACGGCAAAATAATGTTAGGGGAAAAAATAATTCTCTAAAAGAGTACAATGTTGGGGGTACAATTTTGGGGGTGCTTTTTTCAGACAACTGAAAAATGGTACATTTCTAGAGGGGTCACCAGCAGGAGGAAGGAGGTCCCGATTCCTCCATATAGATCTTTATATCACTAGAGGGGTCACCAGCAGGCGAAGGAGGTCCTGATTCCTCTATATGGATCTTTATATCACTAGAGGGGTCACCAGCAGGAGGAAGGAGGTCCTGATCCCTCTATATATTATTATTATTATTATACAGGATTTATATAGCGCCGACAGTTTACGCAGCGCTTTACAACATTAGGGCAGACAATACAAGTACAATACAATTCAATACAGGAGGAATCAGAGGGCCCTGCTCGTTAGAGCTTACAATCTAGGAGGGAGGGTCAAGTTATACAAAAGGGTAATAGCTGTGGGGGATGAGCTAATGGAGAAAATAGTGCAGTTGTTAGATGGAGGCAGGATAGGCTTCTCTGAAGAGGAAAGTTTTCAGGGATCGCCTAAAAGTGGATAAATTTGGAGACAGTCTGACAGATTGGGTAGGGAATTCCAGAGGATGGGCGAGGCTCGGGAGAAGTCCCGGAGGCGGATATGGGAGGAGGTGATGAGGGAGCTAGAGAGCAGGAGGTCTTGGGAGGAACGGAGATGGCGATTAGGTTGGTATTTTGAGACTAGGTTAGTGATGTAGCTGGGGGCAGAGTTGTGGATGGCTTTGTAACTTATTGTTAGTATTTTGAATTTAATTCGTTGGGCGAGTGGCAGCCAATGGAGGGATTGGCACAGAGGGGTAGCAGACACTGAGCGGTTTGTAAGGTGGATAAGTCTGGCAGCAGCATTCATGATGGACTGCAGGGGGGATAGTCTGTTTAAAGGTAAGCCAATGAGGAGTGAGTTGCAGTAGTCAAGGCGAGAGATAACCAGGGAGTGAATCAGGAGCTTTGTGGCTTCATTGGTTAGAAAGGGACGTAGTTTAGAGATGTTGCCGAGGTTGAGGCGGCAAGCTTTGGAAAGTGATTGGATGTGGGGCTGAAAGGAGAGTTCAGAATCCAGGATAACACCTAGCACCCTGACATGTGGGGACGGGTGGATGGTTGTGCCATTGCTCTTGACAGAGAAGTCAAGGGAAGAGGCACGTGGGGGAGGAAATATTATAAGCTCAGTTTTGGACAAGTTGAGTTTGAGGAAGTGGTGTGACATCCATACAGATATGTCGGTTAGTAAGTTAGTGATGCGTGAAGAGACTGATGGAGTGAGTTGAGGGGTGGAGAGATAGATTTGCGTGTCATCAGCATAGAAATGATATTGAAAGCCGTGAGAGGCTATCAGCTGACCCAGGGAAGAGGTGTAGATTGAAAATAAAAGAGGTCCAAGAACAGAACCTTGGGGGACCTCGACAGAGAAGGGAAGAGGAGTGGAGGAAGTAGAATTGTAAGTGACACTGAAGGTGCGTTGGGATAGGTAGGATGAGAGCCACTGAAGAGCACAGTCACGGAGACCGAGGGAGTAAAGTTTTTTGAGGAGGAGGGGGTGGTCAATCGTGTCAAAGGCAGCTGAAAGATCCAGAAGTAGGAGTACAGAATAGTGTCCATTGGTTTTTGCAGTTAGTAGGTCATTTGTGAGTTTTAAAAGAGCAGTTTCTGTGGAGTGTTGAGGGCGGAATCCAGATTGAACGGGATCAAGAAGGTTGTTTTTAATGAGGTGGTCACTCAGTTGGTTGTAAACCAGGCGTTCAAGGAGTTTAGAGGAAAAGGGGAGCAAGGAGATAGGGCGTAGGATGTTAAGATTGGTAGGGTCCAAGGATGGCTTTTTGAGTATGGGGGTGACCAGTGCATGTTTAAGAGCGTCGGGGAAGATGCCAGAGGTGAGGGAGAGATTGAAGATGTGGGTTAGAGAGTGTAGGATGGGGTCAGAGGGTGACCGTAGCATTTGAGAGGGAATAGGGTCCAGGGGACAGGTGGTTAGGTGGGCGATAGAAAGGAGTTTAGCAACTTCATCTGTAGTTGCAGATTTGAATAGGGGGAGTGTCAGTTGTACCTGTTGACATGGGGTCTTAGCTGGGGGAGATACCTGTAGAATGGAGATTTCATCACGGATTGTATCAATCTTGTTTTTGAAGTGATTAGCAATCTCCTGGGCAGTGAGTGAGTCAGTGGGTGGAGGCGGTGGAGGACAAAGTAGAGATTTGAAGGTAGAGAAGAGTTTATGGGGATTGGATGAGAAGGTGTTAATAAAAGTTGTAAAATAGGTTTGCTTGGCAGTGTGGAGGAAAGAATAGTATTTTTGGAGGGCAGATTTGTATTGATTGAAGTCTTTGAGAGACTTAGTCTTGTGCCACAGACGCTCAAGAGCACGACTACGTTTTTTGAGACTTTTGGTGTCATCTGTTTGCCAGGGTTGTAGGGGTCGAGGCCTGATTCTGCGTGTAGTGAGGGGAGCGAGCTTGTCCAGAGTGGTGGACAGAGATTTATTGTAGATGGACGTGGCTTGGTTGGGGCAGGACAGGGGAGAGATTTTGTCATAGAGGTGGTCAGTAGCAGAATAGAGGAGAGAGGAGTTGAAGTTGCGAAAGTTTCTACGGGTGATGGTTAGGCGATTGGAGGGAAAGGTGGTGGAAGACAGGGGGAGAGAGAAACTAATAAGATGGTGGTCGGAGAGAGGAAAAGGATTGTTTGAGAAGTTGCATGGAGTGCATAGGTAGGAGAATACAAGGTCAAGGGTATTGCCATCAGAGTGAGTAGAAGCCTGTACCCATTGCTTCAGGTCAAATGAAGAGGTTAGACTAAGAAGTTTAGAAGTAGCAGGAATGTTTGTATTAGCAGGGATGTTGAAATCACCGAGAAGGATTGTTGGAATATCCGAAGAGAGAAAGTAGGGTAGCCAGGCAGAAAACTCATCAAGGAAAGTCGATAATGGTCCAGGGGGCCGGTAGATCACAGCAATTCTTAGGGAAGTAGGAGAGAATAGACGTATACAGTGGGCTTCGAATGATGAGAGGGAAAAAGAGGGAGGAGGGTGAATAACCTGGAAGGTGCTCTGGGGGGATAGGAGGAATCCCACTCCACCTCCCTTGCGTCCATTAGGCCTAGGGGAGTGAGTCCAGTGAAGGCCACCCTGGGAGAGGGAAGCAAGAGAAGGGGTGTCATATTTGTGGAGCCAGGTTTCGGTGAGAGCAAGTAGATTGAAGGAATTAGCGACAAAGAGGTCATGAACAGCAGTGAGTTTGTTGCAGACAGAGCGGGCGTTCCAGAGGGCGCAGGAGAGAGGGAGGCTGGTGTTGGCAAGAAGAGGAATGGAGACTAAATTGTGTAGATTGCGACTACTGCCAGAGGATGTAGGGTGATGGTGATGGGTGTGTTGGGTACAGTTAAATAAGGGAGGCCCAGGGTTTGGGGAAATATCTCCAGCGATTAGGAAAAGCAGAAGAGTGAGGGAGGTAATATGAGAATATGATTTGTATGAGGGGACATGCTTCAGTATCCTGGGGGGTATGTTAGCAAGTGGGCTTAGAGTTAGAAAGAGGTGATGAGTGCAGTAATAGGGGGAGGGGAGAAGTGAGGGTGATATGTACAGATTGTGTGGTGGAGCAGAGGGATGTAGAAAAGAGAGCTTGAGGAGAGAGGCTGCAATTGTGAAGAGGAGGAGAGGTAAAGAGTGCATGTTTCAGAGAAGGAGAGATAATATGATCACCTGCAATCTGGTATGGTTTGCTTTGTGCAAATCGCTGAAGTGCAAGAGCAGAAGTGCCACTTATTTTAAGAACGCCACTTCTTTGGAAGAACCCCTGTATGTGCAGCCCCCTGTATGTGCTCCCCCGTAAAGAAAGCCTTGTTATATACTGTGTTGGGTGTGGATGGAATCTGGCAATTAATCAATTAGGAGGGCATATTAGGAACACAGCAAGCAGGGCATAACTTTCACACCACCATATAGATCTTTCTTATCACTAGAGGGATCACCAGCAGGAGGAAGGAGGTCCTGATTCCTCTATATAGATCTTCATATCACTAGAGGGATCACCAGCAGGAGGAAGGAGGTCCTGATTCCTCTATATAGATCTTTATATCACTAGAGGGATCACCAGCAGGAGGAAGGGGTCCTGATTTCTCTGTATAGATCTTTATATCACTAGAAGGGTCACCAGCATGAGGAAGGAGGTCCTGATTCCTCTATATAGATCTTTAGATCACTAGAGGGGTCACCAGCAGGCGAAGGAGGTCCTGATTCCTCTACATTGATCGCTATATCCCTAGAGGGAAATGTGGGATAATACTGCGCAAACTATTATCAAATATCAAAAAGAAATAACAACATGAAAAAGCTGCTACACAAGAATGTGACAAGTATTCAAATGAGAAGGTGGATAAAATGTAGCACAAAAACTAATTATACAGTGAAAAGTGCACACACAAATTATAGATAATCTAATAGACATTCAATAAAAAATGAATAATAGAGTCCAACATAGTGAAATGAGTGAAAATAAAGGGATGGGTCCAATAACACAAATCAGATCCTGAAAAGGAAAACTTAATAAAAGTCCACAACCATAAGGTGATAATCTTCAGATAAATTAATAGAAAGGCTGATATGTGAAGTATCCAAGATGATGAATCCTCTCTAAATGGATAAGAATAAATACTCTTACCGAGACGGATGGACCCCGATGTCAGCGACACCGAACCATCAAAGCATAGATATCCAGATCGATGACTCTCCCAAACGATTAAAGGGACCCGCGATCTCCAATGGTATCTCCTTGTGGGTATGGCAACTCACATCCAAACACGGTATGTAGTAAAAAGAAGGGGGGGGCTCCAATAGTGCAGATCAAAAAAGTAGGTTTACTTTAAAAAACCAACATACATGGAATAAAAAGTGATCACGATTAATAAAAGCAATGTGGGGAGCGATGAACCTTGACCGACGCGTTTCGTCCTACTAGGACATCTACAGGAGCATCTAGATCCCATAGAGGGGTCACCAGCAGGCGAAGGAGGTCCGGATTTCTCTATATAGATCTTTATATCACTAGAGGGGTCACCAGCAGGAGGAAGGAGGTCCTGATTCCTCTATATAGATCTTTATATCACTAGAGGGGTCACCAGCAGGAGGAAGGAGGTCCTGATTCCTCTATATAGATCTTTATATCACTAGAGGGATCACCAGCAGGAGGAAGGAGGTCCTGATTCCTCTTTTTAGATCTTTATATCACTAGAGGGGTCACCAGCAGGAGGAAGGCGGTCCTGATTACTAGGGTTGCACCGATACCGATAATAGTATTGGTATCGGTGCCAATACTGAGTACTTGTACTCGGGCAAATGCTCCCGATGCTTCACCCGATACCTTGCATGCCGGAAGTCAGGGGGTGGGAGAAGGCGGAGCGCGGGTCCTGGCACAGAGAGAGTCCTTGCAGTGCAGCGGAGGAAGGTAAGCCTGTGGGCAGGGGTGTGGTTCGCAGCCGCAGCCGTGTGCATCCATCAGCATCGGTGACCGGGCCGTCAGAATCGTTAACAGAAGTGACGGCCCGAGTCTCCATCAGAGGCTGCACACAGCAATGCCCATCTTGGTACACCCTGAACTCGGCCTCAGTAGCTTGCGGTCACAAGGCGGCAGCGGACATCTTGTTACACCCAGCCCATATTAGTTCATTAACTATATGGTCTGGGTGTAACAAGATGTCCGCTGCTGCATTCTGACTAGGCTTACTGAGGCCCGAGCGCAGGGTGTATCAAGATGGGCTCTTGTACACTCAGTCATCACATATCGTCGATTTTATTTTATCATGCCAGGCTGCCGGCAATTAATGCTGCATTATTTTCAGTGCCACTGCCTAGTGCCTACCAAACAGTACCACCTATCATTGCCCATAAGTGCCACCTATTAGTGCCCATAAGTGCCACCTATCAGTGCTGCAAATCAGTGCCACATACCAGTGCCACCTATCATTGCCCATAAGTGCCACCTATTAGTGCCCATAAGTGCCACCTATCAGTGCTGCAAATCAATGCCACATACCAGTGCCACCTATCAGTGCCCACAAGTGCCAGCCATTAGTGCCACATATCAGTGCCCATCAGTAAGTGCCATCTATCAGTGCCACATATCAGTGCCCATCAGTAAGTGCCAGCCATCAGTGCCGCATATCAGTGCCCATCAGTCAGTGCCACCTATCAGTGCTGCAAATCAGTAAGATATTGTTAGTCTGTATTGTGCTTTGAAAACTGTCACTTGACATTTAAAAAAAGTATCGGTAATCGGTATCGGCGAATACTTGAAAAAAGTATCGGTACTCGTACTCGGTCTTCAAAAAGTGGTATCGGTGCAACCCTACTGATAACATATAAACCAACAACACAACAAACTAACAAATAATAATAGTAATAATAAAAAAGTGAGACTCGATGGGAAGTGTGATCTGTGTCTGCTGTCACTATTCTGTGTTTTTCTGTTTCTAAATCAGAATTTTTTATCAACCCGACTAAAAGAAAATAAAGAAACACTTTGCAATTTCAGATTTTTTTTTTTTTTTTTTTTTTTTAGCCCCAAGTATAATAAATAAGTAAAATGACATACAACACTTTCATAAAGCCACTTTAACATCAACCATCACCCCCAACAAAGACCCTCAACAGATCCAACCTAAATCAGAGACGGACATTTTACTCCAGGCAGGTATAAAAAAAAAAAACACAAAATAACGCAGCTCTGTATTCATAAATACATCATATCATAAATATATTTTCTTTTTAATGCAAGCAGTGTAAGAAGCTGAATGTGAACTGGTTTCTGTTTTTTTTTTTTGGCAGTCTTTGTACAGCAGAGCTCAGACTGGGAAAGGGAGAAGCAGCACAAGTAGCCAGTCATATGTGCTTCAGTACAAAGAAGCATGTTGGTAGGAGGAGAGAGCAGAGTGTCAGAAAGATAAGCTCTCCAGTCTGTTGCTTTTCTTCTTACTGTCCAATAACAAGGTGTAGGTGGGTAGGAGACCTTGTAAAGGGGTTGTAAACCCTCATTTTTTGTTTATTTTTAAAAAATATCATACTTTCCTCCACTGTGTGCAAAACTGTTCGTTTTGCACACAGTGGCCCCGATCCACCTGTTCTGGGGTCCCCCGGTGGGCGCTATGAGTTCCTCCCCGCATCGGTAAACCCCCTGGGAGAAGCGCTCAAAGTGCACAAAGCAAGGTCCATAAAGACATGGATGAGCCAGTTTGGGGTGGAGGAACTTGACTGTCCTGACCTCAACTCGATAGAACACCTTTGGGATGAATTAGAGCGGATACTGCGAGCCAGGCCTTCTCATCCAACATCAGTACCTGACCTCACAAATGTTCTTCTGGAAGAATGGTCAAACATTCCCATAGACACACTCCTAAACCTTGTGGACGGCCTTCCCAGAAGAGTTGGAGCTGTTATAGCTACAAAGGGTCGGCCAACTCAATACTGAACCCTACGGACTAAGACTTGGACGTCATTAAAGTTCATGTGTGTGTAAAGGCAGGTGTCCCAATACTTTTGACAATATGGTGTATGGTTAGTGGTTTGCCCAGAGTTCAGCTTTAGACAGGGACATGGTGTGAGTTGAGGAGGAAGGTCGGGATGTGGACGATGTCTCTGCTCCGGGTATCAGAGAGACAGCCGGCCTCAGGAAATCCTCCAATCTAATGGCGATCATTTACGAGGCACGAGGCACCTCCGCCAATACAGGAATGTGTTTAATGGGCTGAATATTGATTCATCTTACAGCTGATGCAGAACACAGACTCATTACATGTAAAGATGATGTCACTGATTGTCAGCGGTCTAATGCACTATAAAGAGCCAGTCTAAGTCTGGCCATACATGATACAATTTTCTTGTCCAATTTTCCTTTAGATTTACCAAAACCGTATAAAATGAGGGCAAACCTGAACACTTTCAATTTATGTGCAATCAGGCCGGTACTACATAGTTGAAAGTAAATCTAAAGGAAATTGAATAAGAAAATTGTATAATGTATGGCCAGCTTAACCAAAGGTGATATTTAATTTATGGGTGGATTCCTGAGCCCCGCATCACCCGCCACCCTCACCAGGAGGAAAGAACAAACTTTACGTACGGCAAACCACCAAAGTCCTAAGACTCCCTGGCCAATCGGGTCTCAGGAACTGCTTCCTGACTGGCTGGGGGAGAATCGGGAAGACAATAGTGAATATTAATTCGCTATTGTCACACAAGTGGGTGGGCTCGGGGGGCGCAGTGCTCTGCGCCCCAAGCTCACCCTTTTTTAAAGCCAATTAGAGCCTCAGGGTCTAATCACCTGCTTAAAAAAAAAAAAACCCATTGAAATCAATGCATCCGGCGCCCCACATGTATATTAGGGGGCCGGACGCATGGATGGGGGGGGGGCGGCACCTGTGCGCACATGGAGGGGCCACCACTGTGGCTGTGTCTTACTGTTCTGTGTGCTCTCTGCTCTGCCTTCTCCCCCACCCAACCAAATGATCTGCTTTGCAGTCATTGGTTGCTAGGACCGCCGGTGTCCTAGCAACCAATGATGCTTTTGCACAGCACACATGGGATTTTCCGCTCCTCCTCCACGCTCCGCCCCCTAACTCTGGCCGGCTCCCGCACACTCACTTGCTTGCAGTTGCAGCGGCTGCAGAGTCCCTTCCACCGGTAAAGCATAAGACAATCTTATAGAAGGGGCAAGGGGTGCTGTTATAAGGGAGGTCTCTAAAGAAGGTTGAGGGGCACTAATATAAGGACGCTGTGACCTAATAGGTTCGCTAATGGGGATGCTAACTGCCGATCTAATGCTGAACAACCATTAGATCAACAGTACGAACCCCCATTAGAGACCCCCAACATATCAGAGTCTTCTTATATCAGCAACCCCCCTTAGAGACCAACGGTTGATCTCTAAGAGGGGATTCGCTGATATACAGTGGGGGAAAAAAATGATTTGATCCCCTGCAGATTGTGTAAATGTGCCCACTTACAAAGAAATGAAGGGTAAATAGTTGCGGGAAGTGGTTCAGTTATCCTGACTGGGCGTCATATGACGTCCAACAGGATAACGTGCCGGCGCGCGCCCACGGGGGCGCGCATCGCGTTGATCGTGAGTGCAGCGCGTCAGTCTGACATGCCGCATCTCCGATTGTGGTAAGAAGCCTCTGACAGAGGCTTCTTACCACGTGATCAACTGTCACCAATCACAGCTGAATATTGCGTGAACCAGGAAGTGCTGGTAAACGGCATTCCTCGGTTCGCGCTGACAGGGAGAGCCGATGAGTGTCTCTCCCTGTCAGAGGAGGGGTTTGTGCTGATAATCAGCACATTGATTATTAGCACAGGCCCATCAGATGTGCTACCACGGCTGCCAGTCAGTACTCATAAGTTGCCAGTCAGTGCCCCATAAAAAAACAGTGCCCAGATCAGTGCCAATTAGTGCCCACCACAGTGCCAGTCAGTGCCCATTACAGTGCCAATCAGTGCCCATCAGTAAAACCTGTCAGTACCTCATCAGTACCTCATCATCAGTGCTGACCATCAGTGCCAGCTGTCAGTACCAATCAGTACCGCCTAACAGTGCCAACTGTCAGGGCCCATCACAGCCGCCAGTCAGTGCCCATTACAGCCGCCTGTCAGTGCCCATTAGTGCCGCCTATTGTTGCCCATCAGTGCTGCATATCAGTTCCTTCTCATCAGTGCCACCTTATCAGTGCCAACCCATCAGTGCCGCCTCATCAGTGCCCATCAGTGACGCCCCATCAGTGCCCGAAATTGTATAACCGAAACGAAGAAAAACTTTTTTTTTTTTTTCAAAAATGTTGGTCTTTTTTAGTTTGTTTAGCAAAAACTAAAAACCGCAGAGGTGATCAAACATCACCAAAAGAAAGATCTATTTGTGGTAACAAAATGATAAAAATGTTGTTTGGGTACAGTGTAGCATGACCGCGCAACTGTCATTCAAAGTGCGACAGTGCTGAAAGCTGAAAATTGTCCTGGGCGGGAAGGGGCGAAAATGCCTGGTATGGAAGTGGTTAAATGTTAAAGACAGAATATCAACCAAAAATCCAGAAAAAACACAGGACACAAATGTTATAAATTTCATCCGATTTTCTGGCTGCCCCTTAAATGTCCGTTACGGGCATTGGTGCCCATTAAAAAAGAGCTCGGGAAAGATTGCAGAGGCTCGGCCAGGCAGTGCATGCGCAGTAATGTAATGTCACCGCCTGGCGCCATTTTAAAATGTTCTTGGCGGTGCCGCAGCGGTGCAGAGAGGAGGCACAGGACTCAGGAGGACATTACTGGGGGGGTTGAGCCGGCCCAGAAAATTAGGACACTGATGTGCACAGTGCCTGACTGGAGAGGTGAAGCTGACTGATGTGGAAACAGGTATGGTAATATGAAGGGGGACAGAGGAGCAAACTACCATGTCCACAGCCTGTAACCATCTCCTGTCCGCAGCCTGTAACCATCTCCTGTCCGCAGCCTGTAACCATCTCCTGTCCGCAGCCTGTAACCATCTCCTGTCCGCAGCCTGTAACCATCTCCTGTCCGCAGCCTGTAACCATCTCCTGTCCGCAGCCTGTAATCATCTCCTGTCCGCAGCCTTTAACCATCTCCTGTCCGCAGCCTTTAACCATCTCCTGTCCGCAGCCTGTAATCATCTCCTGTCCGCAGCCTTTAACCATCTCCTGTCCGCAGCCTGTAACCATCTCCTGTCCGCAGCCTTTAACCATCTCCTGTCCGCAGCCTTTAACCATCTCCTGTCCGCATCCTGTAATCATCTCCTGTCTGTAGCCTTTAACCATCTACTATATCCTGTCCGCAGCCTCTAACCATCTCCTCCATCATGTCCACAGCCTCTAACCATCTACTATATCCTGTCCGCAGCCTCTAACCATCTCCTGCATCATTTCCACAGCCTTTAACCATCTCCTGCATCATGTCCACAGCCTCTAATCATCTCCTATATCCTGTCCACAGACTCTAACCATCTCCTGCATCATGTCTGCAGCCTCTAACCATCTCCTATATCCTGTCCACAGCCTCTAACCATCTCCTGCATCATGTCCACAGCCTCTAACCATCTCTTGTATCCTGTCCACAGCCTCTAACCATCTCCTGCATCATGTCCACAGCCTCTAACCATCTC
The DNA here is from genome assembly GCF_042186555.1 of Aquarana catesbeiana. NCBI lineage: Eukaryota > Metazoa > Chordata > Amphibia > Anura > Ranidae > Aquarana > Aquarana catesbeiana. Next base: position 16,828,549 of record NC_133325.1, on the reverse strand, counting down.
CTGTATGCTGTCCGCAGCCTTTAACCATCTCCTGCATCATGTTCACAGCCTCTAACCATCTCCTGTATCATGTCCGCAGTCTCTGAGGGGGAGTCGGGAGAGGAGTCAAGAGTGGGAGCGCCACCGGGATAGGGGTCACGGGAGGAGTCAGAAGTTTGTGGACTGTGTGGAGGAGACTATAGGATAAAACCAGAGCCACCAAGCTGGAACCATCTGGCTGAGCCCTGCACGATGCACCTGAGAGGAGGTCAGTGACAGCGCCGCCAGGCCAGTCTGAGGGGGGGGGGGGGGTTGCTGATGTAAGGGGGAGTAAATACAATAATGTAAGGGGGCACTGATATATAGGTTCCCCCTATATTAGTAACCCCCCTTACCGTAGTGTATACACTCTGCGGAAGGTGGTCTCTGGTCACCAGAGTGCCGCCCACATCAGAGTTCCTGGCATTCCCCTTTAGACCATAGTCTGCAGGATTCCCCCTTACACTGCAAGGGCAGACCCTGATGTGAGTGGGAACTCTGATGTAAAGGGAATGCAGTGGAATCTGATATAAGGTGGTCTCTGGTCACCAGAGCCTCCCCTTACATCAGAGTCCTCCCTTAGATCATGATCCTCAGCGTTCCCCTTTACGTCAGAGTTCCCTTGCACTGTAAGGGGGAATCCTGCAGACTCTGATGTAAAGGGGAACTCTGTGCTGGCTGGGTACATTTTCTATAGGATTAAGGTCTGGAGACTGGCTAGGTCACTCCATGACCTTAATGTGCTTCTTCTTGAGCCACTCCTTTGATGCCTTGGGGGTATGTTTTGGGTCATTGTCATGCTGAAAGACCCATCCATGACCCATTTTCAGTGTTCTGATTGAGGGAAGAAGGTTCTCATCCAAGATTTTACAATACATGGCCCCGTCCATTGGCCCTTCAATGCAGCAAAGTTGGTCTGTACCTTTAACAGAGAAACAGCCCCAAAGCATCATGTTTCCACCTCCGTAGGGATAATTTACAAAGTTGGAAGCCTGATCCCCAGTCATACAAAAAATTGTATAGTGGATTTTATTGATGCAGAAAACAAATCTTTGGTAATACAATACAACATGATAGAGTTAAAAACATAGCACCAGGTGGGGTCGTAGTTGTACAATAAGACAATTGATCTCAGAAGTCAATTCCTCGACTAGTTTCGCGGACATAACCGCTTCATCAGGAGGGAGTCTGAGGATGATTTATTTTGGCTAAACCTAACAAAGTGAGAAAAAGTACAATGTAATTTGCCAAAAAGACATCTACAGTAAAATTTGTATTGTTGCATCATAATTGGAAACATATAATAAAGGTTACAGGGGGAAAGGACAAATCTGCTTACCATGTCCCAGTTGACCCCAAGCGCGGGGCTTCACCACCCTGGGGTGATCTCCCACGGTGACCCGGGGAAGCTACAACGATGACGGGGATAATAGGGATGAAAAAATTAGAATGGTTGGGTATACTAGGTTGCCAATCTAAAACAGGTGTGCAAGTGACACATAAGATAGTAAGGGAAATAGATTAGTTAAAGTGTAGGAACTGATGTGAAGGTTGCAAATTGCTAACCAAGGGAGATGAGGGGGTGCTAGGGAAACATAAAAGTTATAAAAACAATTGTGAAAAGGTGGGAACATATGGTAGGATATAGTGTAGAAAAATAAAAGCATGAAGGGGAGGGAAAACGAAAGGGGAGGGAGGACTTGAGAAGTAAGGGACCAGGACAAGAGTGACGGAGAAAAGAGGAAAGGCAAGAAAGTGAAAAAACTGGAGGGGGGGGGGGGGTTGAAATGTGAAGTATTATATTATATGTTTCCAATTATGATGCAACAATACTAATTTTACTGTAGATGTCTTTTTGGCAAATTACATTGTACTTTTTCTCACTTTGTTAGGTTTAGCCAAAATAAATCATCCTCAGACTCTCTCCTGATGAAGCGGTTATGTCCGCGAAACTAGTCGAGGAATTGACTTCTGAGATCAATTGTCTTATTGTACAACTACGACCCCACCTGGTGCTATGTTTTTAACTCTATCATGTTGTATTGTATTACCAAAGATTTGTTTTCTGCATCAATAAAATCCACTATACAATTTTATATCACTGGTATATACTTCATATTATTATCAATGTTTATCGTACCGCAATAGTCCAATATGCCCCCATTTTTTTGGTCGCCTGACTGGGGATCAGGCTTCCAACTTTGTAAATTATTGATTCCTGGATGATGGTACATACTTATAGTTCTTAACCTTAATACTTTATCACAGAGGCCACCTGTTTACATACACCTCTGTAGGGATGATATTCTTAGGATCATAGTCAGCATTTTTCTTCCTCTAAACACAGTGAGTCGAGTTAATGCCAAAGAGCTTAATTTTGGTCTTATCTGACCACAGAACTTTCTCCCAATCCTTCTCTGAATCATTTAGATGTTCATTGGCATGACTGTACATGTGCCTTCTTAAGGAGAAGGGACTCGCCATGTTCGGAGGAAGAAAAATGCTGACTATAACCCTAAGAACACCATCCCTACAGTCAAGCACGGAGGTGGACACATGATGCTTTGGGGCTGTTTCTCTGCTAAAGGTACAGGCCGACTTTGCCGCATTGAGGGGCCAATGGATGGGACCATGTATTGTAAAAATATTGGATGAGAACCTTCTTCCCTCAGCCAGAACACTGAAGATGGGGTCATGGATGGGTCTTCCAGCATGACAATGACCCAAAACATACCACCAAGGCAACAAAGGAGTGGCTCAAGAAGAAGCACATTAAGGTCATGGAGTGGCCTAGCCAGTCTTCAGACCTTAATCCTATAGAAAATTTACGGAGGGAGCTGAAAATTTGAGTTGCCAAGAGACAGATTTAAGGAAGATATGTAAAGAAGAGTGGACCAAAATCCCTCCTGAGATGTGTGCAAACCTGGTCACTAACTACAAGAAACGTCTGACCTCTGTGCTTCCCAACAAGAGTTTCTCCACCAAGTGCTCAATCATGTTTTGCTTGGGGATCAAATACTTATTTTGCTTACTGAACTGCAACCTAATTTATAACATTTGTTTTATGTGTTTTTTTTCTGGATTTTTGGTTGATATTCTGTCTCTACCATATAAAATACACCTATGATAAAAAATGATAGACCCTTCATTTCTTTGTAAGTGGGCAAACTTATAAAATCAGTAGGGGATTTACCCCACTGTAAGGGGACTCTGATCTAAAAAAAAATTGCTGTGCGCCGCTAAAGTGTTCAGGTTTGGCTTGAAGAAAAGATGGCAACCCTACAGACATCACTAGTTCACCCAGAGATGGAGCAGACATCACTAGTTCACCCAGAGATGGAGCAGACATCACTAGTTCACCCAGAGATGGAGCAGACATCACTAGTTCACCCATAGATGGAGCAGACATCACTAGTTCATCAGCAATAGGGTTGCTGTTAGAAATCATGGGGCCCCGTACAGCTTACGTGACACCCCCCCTCAAAAACATCAAATGATCATAATGCTACCTTTACAGGTCCCTGGCCTTTAATACCCCCTTTCATCAGAGTCCACAGGGCCATCCCTTACATCTGAGTCCCTCTTACCTTAATGTATTCACTCGCTCGGAGGCAAGAGAGAGAAGGGTGGGGACTTCAGTCACAGACATTGGATGGTGAGCTCACTCACCCAAGGATGGGGGCTCAGGTATCGACACCTTTCATCCACGATGTATCTGCCGGTTGCTGAACTTCAGAATTCCAGCCCACACATCCCTTTCCAGAGGACCAGAACACCGGGGATTGGAGTGTGCGTGGGCAGACAGAGTTGTAGGGGTGGGAGGAGGGGGAGCAGATCAAGCCCTCTCTCCTCTCCTTTCTATGTATGGGAATGGGTCCTGTGCACACCCCTATGCACTCGGCGGTTGCGGTTGGTTACTTGGGGAGCCGCAGTCCATAATGAATATTGTCTCCGGGTTTCCATTATGAATAATATATCCAGGTTTCAGGGGGCCTGAAACTCGGATACACGATTCAAAACAAGAACTGTCCGGGTGAATCCCGGACAGGTGGCAACTTTACCCCAGACTGGGGAGCTTCCTCAAAGGCCCCAACAGCCTAACACTTCATTTACAGTTCTTCCACCCGACAGCCTCCACCCCAGCTGGGCTGACTCTGGGTATTTCAAGGAAGCCTGTCCCCTGCCAAACCTAGTTGGGGATTGGTCAGGGCTCCCTGAGTCACCCCAGACAACTCCACCTCTCTTCCCCTCCTCTGCTTCCAGAATCCTCTAGAAGCCGGAGGGAGGTAACCAAGAAGTGGTGCTGTCTGTGAGTCACCAGTCTACTCTAGGCCACTCCCAGCCCCGCAGATCAAAACAAACAGGCCTAGCTTTGAGCTAGGCCTGCCTAAATTTTACCTGCACTACAAAAAAATCAATCTAGCACCTACACTATGTAGAGGGTGCTACTCTATTATTTTGTAGAATTATATATATTTTTACACTGTTTTATTTTAACCGCCCAGTACATGATCTGACACTTCTGGGTCTGGGGCGCGTGCTAAATGTAAATGGAGCCAATCAGCGGGTCCGGCAGACCCAACCACCGACCATTCAGAAGAATGTAAAGAAGGCAGATCGCCGTTCTGTGAGAAGGGAATGTGCTGATCCTGTGTTCCTGCTAAGCAGGGAAACGGATCTTTACATTCCCCCAGTCAAAGCATCTCCCACAGTTAGTAAGTACTCCCAGCGAACACATTTAACCGTTTGATCGCCCCCGATGTCAACCCCTTCCCTGCCAGTGTCATTATTACAGTGTCAGTGCGATTGTTCAGCACTGATCGCTGTATTATTGTCACTGGTCCCCGAAAAGTGTCATAAGTGTCAGTTAGTTTCCGATTTATCCGCCGCAATATTGCAGTCCCGCTAGTCCCTAAGTCACCGATCGCTGCCATTACTAGTAAAAAAAAAATAAAAAGTTATAAAAATATCCCATAGTTTGCAGCCACTGTAACTTTTGCGCAAACCAATCAATATACATGTGTTGGGACTTTTTTTACCACCAAAAACATGTAGAAGAATACATATTGGCCTAAACTGATAAAGAAATTCGATTTTTTACATTTTTTAATTGGGAATGTTTTATAGCAGAAAGTAAAAAATATATATATTTTTTTTTTTCCAAAATTGACGCTTTTGTATAGCACAAAAGATAAAAACTGCAGAGGTGATCAAAAGAAAGCTCTATTTGTGAGGGGGGGGGGTACATCAATTTTATTTGGGTACAACTTCACACGACCGCGCAATTGTCAGTTAGAGCACTTTTACACTGAGGCGGTGGGGGCGTCGGCAGTAAAGCGCCGCTATTTTTTAGCGGTGCCTTACTGTCATCTTTTTGGCCGCTAGCGGGGGGCTTTTAACCCCCGCTAGCAGCCGATGAAAGGGTTAATAGTGTCCGTGTAGCGCCGCTGCTGAATCGCTTTGCAGGCGCTGCCCATTGATTTCAATGGGCAGGGGCGCTTTAGGAGCGGTGTATATACCGCTCCTAAAGCGCCCCAAAAACGCCGCTTGCGGGACTTTTTTTAACGTCCCACAAGCGCACCGCTCCAGTGTGAAAGCACTCGGGCTTTCACACTGGAGTGACAGGAAAGGTGCTTTACAGGAGCTTTGCAGGCGCTATTTATATCGCTAAAATGCCTGAAAAACGCCTCCAGTGTGAAAGTAGCCTTAGGGCCAGTTCACACCACATGCAGTCCAGTGCATTTTTTTTTCTGCAAAACAAAAAACACATGGAAAGTAGGTTATATGGTTTTCAATGGCATAGTTCACACCAGTGCTTGCAGTTCCAGTGCGTTCCAGTTGCAGAAAAAAAAGTAGAACGTGCTGCATTTTTTCTGCACTGGACTGTACTGGAACGCTGTAAAACACATCAAAGACGCACTGAAATGCACCGAAACACACCTAAATGCACCAAACACACACTGCAACACACTTGTCCTTATTTAAGGTTAAGAAAAAAGAGGGGGGAAAAAAAGCACTGGACTGCATCAAAAACGCACCAAAAACGCACCGGAATGCATCAAAAACGCGCATGCAGAAAAGCACCTGGAGCGCATCCGGACTGCGTTTCTATGGTGTGAACTGGCCCTTAAAGTAACGCTGTGGGGGGTGGGGGGGGGTAAATCTTCTGGATCTATAGAGATTTCCCACTTTTGAGGCAGAGAAAGAGCCCTTACACATTGCAACCGTGCTAGCGGTAAAGTTTTAGCGGCGCTTTATCATCATTTTATCGGTGCTTTTCGGCCACTAGTGGGGTTGAAAGCGCCCCGGTAGCGGCCAAAAAAGCGATGCTAAAACGAAAGGGTTCATAGTGCCCGTCTAGCGCCGCTGTCGAATCGCTTTGCAGGCGCTTCGGTAGGCGGTGCCCATTCATTTCAATAGGCAGGAGAGGTGTATACACCACTCCTAGGGTTGCCACCTCATCCCTTTAAACCCGAACACATATTAATTACACGGGTTCTGTGGCTGATTAAGGTGGTAATTAAACTCACTTGGTGCCTTATCTGCATTTAACCACTTGCCGACCGCCTCACGCATATATACGTGAGCAGAATGGCACGGGCAGGCAAAATCACGTACCCATACATGATTGCCTTCCCGCGGGCGGGGGGTCCGATCGGACCCCCCCCGGTGCCAGCGGCGGTCGGCATTTGGCTATGAGCGATGAGAGACGAGGGGGAGACCATCCGATCATGCCCCCCCCCTCGCGATCGCTCCCAGCCAATGAGGAACATCCCCTGCCTGTGTATAGTACACACAGGCAGAGGATGTGATGTCATCTCTCCTCGGCTCGGCAGTTTCCGTTCTAGTGCCGAGGAGAGAAGACATGTAAGTGCACCAACACTACACACACACAGTAGAACATGCCAGGCACACAAAACACCCCCGACCCCCCCCCCAATCACCCCCCGATCCCCCCCAATCACCCCTCCCCCCTCCCTGTCACACTGACACCAAGCAGTATTTTTTTTTTTTTTTATGATTACTGCAGGGTGTCAGTTTGTGACAGTTACTGTGGTAGGACAGTGAGTGTTACCCCCCTTTAGGTCTACGGTACCCCCCTAACCCCCCCTAATAAAGTTTTAACCCCTTGATCACCCCGTCACCAGTGTCGCTAAGCGATCATTTTTCTGATCGCTGTATTAGTGTCGCTGGTGACGCTAGTTAGGAACGTAAATATTTAGGTTCGCCGTCAGCATTTTATAGCGACAGTGACCCCCATATACTATCTAATAAATGTTTTAACCCCTTGATTGCCCCCTAGTTAACCCTTTCACCACTGATCACCGTATAACCATTACGGGTGACGCTGGTTAGTTGGTTTATTTTTCATAGTGTCAGGGCACCTGCCGTTTATTACCGAATAAAGGTTTAGCCCCCCGGTCGCCCGGCGGTGATATGCATCGCCCCAGGCAGCGTCAGATTAGCGCCAGTACCACTAACACCCACGCACGCAGCATACGCCTCCCTTAGTGGTATAGTATCTGAACGGATCAATATCTGATCCGATCAGATCTATACTAGCGTCCCCAGCAGTTTAGGGTTCCCAAAAACGCAGTGTTAGCGGGATCAGCCCAGATACCTGCTAGCACCTGCGTTTTGCCCCTCCGCCCGGCCCAGCCCAGCCCACCCAAGTGCAGTATCGATCGATCACTGTCACTTACAAAACGCTAAACGCATAACTGCAGCGTTCGCAGAGTCAGGCCTGATCCCTGCGATCGCTAACAGTTTTTGTTGGTAGCGTTTTGGTGAACTGGCAAGCACCAGCCCCAGGCAGCGTCAGGTTAGCGACAGTCACGCTAACACCCACGCACGCACCGTACACCTCCCTTAGTGGTATAGTATCTGAACGCAACAATATCTGATCCGATCAGATCTATACTAGCATCCCCAGCAGTTTAGGGTTCCCAAAAACGCAGTGTTAGCGGGATCAGTCCAGATACCTGCTAGCACCTGCGTTTTGCCCCTCCGCCCGGCCCAGCCCAGCCCACCCAAGTGCAGTATCGATCGATCACTGTCACTTACAAAACACTAGACACATAACTGCAGCGTTCGCAGAGTCAGGCCTGATCCCTGCGATCGCTAACAGTTTTTTTGGTAGCGTTTTGGTGAACTGGCAAGCACCAGCCCCAGGCAGCGTCAGGTTATCGCCAGTTGCGCTAACACCCACGCACGCACCGTACACCTCCCTTAGTGGTATAGTATCTGATCAGATCAATACCTGATCCGATCAGATCTATACTAGCGTCCCCAGCAGTTTAGGGTTCCCAAAAACGCAGTGTTAGCGGGATCAGCACAGATACCTGCTAGCACCTGCGTTTTGCCCCTCCGCCCAGCCTGGCCCAGCCCACCCAAGTGCAGTATCGATCGATCACTGTCACTTACAGAACACTAAACGCATAACTGCAGCATTCGCAGAGTCAGGCCTGATCCCTGCGATCGCTAACAGTTTTTTTGGTAGCGTTTTGGTGAACTGGCAAGCACCAGCGGCCTAGTACACCCCGGTCGTAGTCAAACCAGCACTGCAGTAACACTTGGTGACGTGGCGAGTCCCATAAGTGCAGTTCAAGCTGGTGAGGTGGCAAGCACAAGTAGTGTCCCGCTGCCACCAAGAAGACAAACACAGGCCTGTCGTGCCCATAGTGCCCTTCCTGCTGCATTCGCCAATCCTAATTGGGAACCCACCACTTCTGCAGCGCCCGTACCTCCCCCATTCACATCCCCAACCAAATGCAGTCGGCTGCATGAGAGGCATTTTCTTTATGTCCTCCCGAGTACCCCTACCCAACGAACCCCCCCAAAAAAGATGTCGTGTCTGCAGCAAGCGCGGATATAGGTGTGACACCCGCTATTATTGTCCCTCCTGTCCTGACAATCCTGGTCTTTGCATTGGTGAATGTTTTGAATGCTACCATTCACTAGTTGAGTATTAGCGTAGGGTACAGCATTGCACAGACTAGGCACACTTTCACAGGGTCTCCCAAGATGCCATCACATTTTGAGAGACCCGAACCTGGAACCGGTTACTGTTATAAAAGTTAGTTACAAAAAAAAAAACAAAAAAAAAAAAACACATACAAAAATATATAATAAAAAAAAAATAGTTGTCGTTTTATTGTTCTCTCTCTCTCTATTCTCTCTATTGTTCTGCTCTTTTTTACTGTATTCTATTCTGCAATGTTTTATTGTTATTATGTTTTATCATGTTTTTTTTTCAGGTCTGCAATTTTTTATACTTTACCGTTTACTGTGCTTTATTGTTAACCATTTTTTTGTCTTCAGGTACGCCATTCACGACTTTGAGTGGTTATACCAGCATGATGCCTGCAGGTTTAGGTATCATCTTGGTATCATTCTTTTCAGCCAGCGGTCGGCTTTCATGTAAAAGCAATCCTAGTGGCTAATTAGCCTCTAGACTGCTTTTACAAGCAGTGGGAGGGAATGCCCCCCCCCCACCGTCTTCCGTGTTTTTCTCTGGCTCTCCTGTCTCAACAGGGAACCTGAGAATGCAGCCGGTGATTCAGCCAGCTGACCATAGAGCTTATCAGAGACCAGAGTGGCTCCAAACATCTCTATGGCCTAAGAAACCGGAAGCTACGAGCATTTCATGACTTAGATTTCGCCGGATGTAAACAGCGCCATTGGGAAATTGGAAAAGCATTTTATCACACCGATCTTGGTGTGGTCAGATGCTTTGAGGGCAGAGGAGAAATCTAGGGTCTAATAGACCCCAATTTTTTCAAAAAGAGTACCTGTCACCACCTATTGCTATGATAGGGGATATTTACATTCCCTGAGATAACAATAAAAATGATTTAAAAAAAAAAAAATATGAAAGGAACAGTTTAAAAATAAGATAAAAAAGCAAAAAAATAAAGAAAAAAAAAAAAAAAAAAAAAAAAAAAAAAAGCACCCCTGTCCCCCCTGCTCTCGCGCTAAGGCAAACGCAAGCATCAGTCTGGCGTCAAATGTAAACAGCAATTGCACCATGCATGTGAGGTATCACCGCGAAGGTCAGATCGAGGGCAGTAATTTTAGCAGTAGACTTCCTCTGTAAATCTAAAGTGGTAACCTGTAAAGGCTTTTAAAGGCTTTTAAAAATGTATTTAGTTTGTCGCCACTGCACGTTTGTGCGCAATTTTAAAGCATGTCATGTTTGGTATCCATGTACTCGGCCTAAGATCATCTTTTTTATTTCATCAAACATTTGGGCAATATAGTGTGTTTTAGTGCATTAAAATTTAAAAAAGTGTGTTTTTTCCCCAAAAAATGCGTTTGAAAAATCGCTGCGCAAATACTGTGTGAAAAAAAAAAATGAAACACCCATCATTTTAATCTGTAGGGCATTTGCTTTAAAAAAATATATAATGTGTGGGGGTTCAAAGTAATTTTCTTGCAAAAAAAAATAATTTTTTCATGTAATCAAAAAGTGTCAGAAAGGGCTTTGTATTCAAGTGGTTAGAAGAGTGGGTGATGTGTGACATAAGCTTCTAAATGTTGTGCATAAAATGCCAGGACAGTTCAAACCCCCCCCCCCCCCAAATGACCCCATTTTGGAAAGTAGACACCCCAAGCTATTTGCTGAGAGGCATGTTGAGTCCATGGAATATTTTATATTGTGACACAAGTTGCGGGAAAGAGACAATTTTTTTTTGCACAAAGTTGTCACTAAATGATATATTGCTCAAACATGCCATGGGAATATGTGAAATTACACCCCAAAATGCATTCTGTTGCTTCTCCTGAGTATGGGGATACCACATGTGTGGGACTTTTTGGGAGCCTAGCCGCGCACGGGACCCCGAAAACCAAGCACCGCCTTCAGGCTTTCTAAGGCCGTAAATTTTTGATTTCACTCTTCACTGCCTATCACAGTTTCGGAGGCCATGGAATGCCCAGGTGGCAAAACCCCCCCCCCCCAAATGACCCCATTTTGGAAAGTAGACACCCCAAGCTATTTGATGAGAGGTATAGTGAGTATTTTGCAGACCTCACTTTTTGTCACAAAGTTTTGAAAATTTAAAAAAGAAAAAAAAAAATGTTTTTTCTTGTCTTTCTTTATTTTCAAAAACAAACAAGAGCTGCAAAATACTCCCCATGCCTCTCAGCAAATAGCTTGGGGTGTCTACTTTCCAAAATGGGGTCATTTGGGGGGGGTTTGTGCCACCTGGGCTTCCATGGCCTCTGAAACTGTGATAGGCAGTGAAGAGTGAAATCAAAAATTTACGCCCTTAGAAATCCTGAAGGTGGTGATTGGTTTTCGGGGCCCCGTACGCGGCTAGGCTCCCAAAAAGTCCCACACATGTGGCATCCCCATACTCAGGAGAAGAAGCTAAATGTATTTTGGGGTGCAATTCCACATATGCCCATGGCCTGTGTGAGCAATATATCATTTAGTGACAACTTTGTGCAAAAAAAAAAAAAAAAATTTGTCACTTTCCCGCAACTTGTGTCAAAATATAAAACATTCCATGGACTCAACATGCCTCAAAGCAAATAGCTTGGGGTGTCTACTTTCCAAAATGGGGTCATTTGGGGGGGGTTTATGCCATCTGGGCATTTTATGGCATTCAAAACTGTGATAGGTAGTGAGGAGTAAAATAAAAAATGTACGCCCTTAGAAATCCTGAAGGCAGTGATTGGTTTTTGGGGCCCTGTACGCGGCTAGGCTCCCAAAAAGTCCCACACATGTGGTATCCCCATACTCAGGAGAAGCAACTAAATGTATTTTGGGGTGCAATTCCACATATGCCCATGGCCTGTGTGAGCAATATATCATTTAGTGACAACTTTTTGTAATTTTTTTTTTTTTTTTTGTCATTATTCAATCACTTGGGAAAAAAAAAATGAATATTCAATGGGCTCAACATGCCTCTCAGCAATTTCCTTGGGGTGTCTACTTTCCAAAATGGGGTCATTTGTGGGGGTTTTGTACTGCCCTGCCATTTTAGCACCTCAAGAAACGACATAGGCAGTCATAAATTAAAGGCTGTGTAAATTCCAGAAAATGTACCCCAGTTTGTAGGCGCTATAACTTTTGCGCAAACCAATAAATATACACTTATTGACATTTTTTTTACTAAAGACATGTGGCCGAATACATTTTGGCCTAAATGTATGACTAAAATTGAGTTTATTGGATTTTTTTTTAGAACAAAAAGTAGAAAATATCAATTTTTTTCAAAATTTTCGGTCTTTTTCCGTGTATAGCGCAAAAAATAAAAATGGCAGAGGTGATCAAATACCATCAAAAGAAAGCTCTATTTGTGGGAAGAAAAGGACACAAATTTTGTTTGGGTACAGCATTGCATGACCGCGCAATTAGCAGTTAAAGCGACGCAGTGCCAAATTGTAAAAAGTGCTCTGGTCAGGAAGGGGGTAAATCCTTCCGGGGCTGAAGTGGTTAATTAGCCTCAGAACCCTTGTAATTCATAGGTGTTCGGTTTTAAAGGGATGAGGTGGCAACTCTAACCACTCCCCCACCGCCGCAAAGGGGTATATACATCGCTACTAAAGCGCCCCAAAAATGCTGCTTGCAGGACTTTTTTAACGTCCCGCAAGCGCAATGCTCCAGTGCGAAAGCACTCGGGCTTTCACATTGGGGAGGAATGGGAGGCATTTTTCGGGCGCTTTACAGGCGCTATTTAGAACGCTAAAACGCCTCCAGTGTGAAAGTAGCCTTAAAGTAATGCAGTACCATATTGCAAAAAATGGCCTGGTCATGAAGGGGGTGGGGGTGGGGGGTAAATCTTCTGGAGCTGAAGTGGTTAATATTTATGTACATGTTTTACCTGTCCTGTTGGGTTTTTTATTTTTTGGTGAAATATCAGGGATCTACAGAGATCTCCCACTTTTGAGACAGAGAAAGCGCCCTTTCACATTGCAGCTGTGTCAGCGGTAAAGCGCCGCTAGTTTTAGCGGCGCTTTCCTGACGTTTTAGCGGTGCTTTTTTGCCGCTAGCAGGGGTTCAATGCGCCCCGCTAGCGGGCGAAAAGCGCAGCTAAAACGAAAGAGTTAACAGCGCCCGTGTAGCGCTGCTGCCGAAGCGCTTTGCAGGCGCTTCGGCAGCGGTGCCCATTCATTTCAATGGGCAGGGGAGGTGTATACAGCGCTCCCCCACCGCCCCAAAGACACTGCTTACAGGACTTTTTTTTTAATGTCACGCAAGCGCAGCGCCCCCCCAGTGTAAAAGCACCCGGGCATTTTTCGGGTGCTTTACAGGCGCTATTTATACTGCAGAAACGCCTGAAAAACGCCTCCAGTGTGAAAGGGGTCAAAGGGAGCGAGGACAGAGATTTATTAGTCCCTTTCTCTGCAGCCTCAGCTGCACTGGGCAGTGAATGAATGGGGAGTGCTCCGTGCGGAGAGACTTCCTGTTCATTCACAAATTGAGGCCTAGTAAACACAGTTTAAACCAGGAATCTCCAAACTACGGCTCTCCAGCTGTTGCGGAACTACATATCCCATGAGGCATTGTAAATCTCTGACATTCGCAGACATGACTAGGCATGATGGGAAGTGTAGTTCCTGAACAACTGGAGGGCAGTAGCCTGCACCAGACATTACTAGCTGATAGAACAGAAATCACTGGTGAATTGGTGATAAAGCAGACATTACAGACAGTAGTTCCCTTCAGGAGTCAGGTTTGTGTCCTGTGGTACATATTTTCCATGATTTCTATAATTGGGGACATTCCTCTCACAATAAGATGTCAGTATGTCCTCTGACTGGATTCGGGTCACATTTGGGTCGGGTTTGTCAGTTTCCGGGACGGTGAAGGTGACGCTGAGCTCAGGGGGAGATTTTCCTGAATTCCTCATCACCGGACGCACCCAGAAAATACAACCTCCACGTGTACATTGTGTGACATCAGATCGGGTCACCACACTAAACGTGATACCAATACATGATCCAATAAACACATATATAGACCGTGTTTTGTCAGCCACTTAAAGGGATAGTTCACTTTTTTTACAGAAAACCTGCCTATGCAGATAAGGGGCATCTGTAGATAAAAACTGTGAAACTCTGACTGAAGCTGAATAATGCCCTTGGTATTGGTGTCGGCCATTTACATACTTTATGAAGCCTGACTGGAATACTCTCTAAGGACGTTGCTAAGTACTCCTAGGAGGTTGCTAAGTGAGGCCTAGTCATCACTGCTCACCTCCACCATCACAGGTTTGAGCTCTTTCTCTGATTACCCGCTTGCCGACCGCCCACCGTCAAACGGCGGCAGAATGGCCCCCCTGCGCAAGTCGCCATAGCTGTACGGCGGGCGCTTTAAGGGGTATAGGGCTCACTTAGGAGTCGATGCGCGTGCCCTGTGGCCATGATGGCCAGGCCGGGCACCCACGATCGCTCCTGACAGAGCCAGAACGGGGATTTGTGCATGTAAACACTCAAATCCCCGTTCTGTCAGGGGGTGAGGAGACCGATCTGTTGTGCCTAATGCTTAGGAACAACGATCGCTCTCCTCCCCCAGTCAGTCCCATCGCCCCAAAGTTAGAAACACACACATTTAACACCTTGATGCCCCCCCCAGTGTTAACCCCTTCCCTGCCAGTGACATTTATACAGTAATCAGTGGCTATTTTCAGCACTGATCGCTGTATAAATGTCACTGGGCCCAAAAAAGTGTCAAAAGTGTCCGATCTGTCCGCCGCAATCTCGCAGTCCCGATAATAATCGCACATTACTAGTAAAAAAATAAATAAAAATAATAAAAATACCATAAATCTATCCCCTATTTTGTAGACGCTATAAATTTTGCGCAAACCAACCATTTTTCCCTTTTTGCGATTTTTTTTTTACCACAAATAAATAGAAAATACATATCGGCCTAAACTGATGAAGAATTTTTTTTTTTTATTTTGGATATTTATTATAGCAAAAAAGGAAAAAAATATAGTTTTTTTTTCAAAATTCAAAACCGCAGAGGTGATCAAATACCACCAAAAAGAAAGCTCTCTTTGTGGGGACAAAAAAAAGGCCATTAATTTTGTTTGGGTACAGCGTCGTACAACCGCGCAATTGTCAGTTAAAGCGATGCATAGACATGTGCTATTAGTTTTGTCACGAATCGAAAATTCGTACGAATTTCCGTAAATTCGTACATTCGGCAGGATCCGAAATACGAATTGCTATGCTTCCGAATTTTGTATGAAAAACGAAATTTCGTTTACGAATTTCGGATCCAAATTTCTAACGAACATTCGTAATTGTTACAAAAAGTTAACGTACCTAAAAGTTAAAAACCCCAGGAAGTCAGCCCAGCACAGGGATGGTGGGAGCCCCTCGTAATGATAAATTCATCATAACGAACATTCGTAATTGTTAAGAAAAGTTGACGAAAATAACGAAAATTCGTATTTCGTACGAATTTAAATTGAATTTCGGACACAAAATACAAATGAATTCTAATTCGAAATAATTCTAATACGAAACGGAATGAAATTAAACAAATTTATTGACAGCGCACATGCCTAGCGACGCATCGCCGTACCGCAAGAAAATGGCCTGGTCACGAAGGGGGGTAAATTCTTCCGGGGCTGAAGTGGTTAAACCATTTCCATAGCAGGCCTTTTCTGGAACTTTTTATTTACAAGTTTAAATTTGTATTTTTTGCTAGAAAATTACTTAGAACCCCCAAACATTATATTTGTTTTTTTTAGCAGAGACTCTAGAGAAAAAAATGGCGGTCGTTGCAACTTTTTACGTCACACTGTATTTGCGCAGCAATTTTTCAAACGCATTTAAAAAAAAAAAAAAAACAGTTTCATGATTTAAAAAAAAAAACAAAACAGTAAAGTTAGCCCAATTTTTTGTATATTGTGAAAGATGATGTTATGCCGAGTAAATAGATACCAAACATGTCATGCTTTAAATTGCGCACACTCGTGGAACGGCACCAAACTTCGCTACTTAAAAATCTCCATAGGCGACGCTTTAATTTTTTTTACAGGTTACCAGTTTAGAGTTACAGAGGAGGTCCAGTGCTATAAATTTTGCTCTCACTCTAGCGCACATGGTGATACATCACATGTGTGGTTTGAACGCTGTTTAGATATGTGGGCGCGACTTACGTATGCGTTCGCTTCTGTGCACGAGCACGGCGGGGACGGGGGGGCACTTTAAAAAATTTATTTTTTGCTAGAAAATTACTTAGAGCCCCCAAACATTATATAGACCCTGGAGAATAAAACGGCAATCGTTGCAATATTTTATGTCACACCGTATTTGCGCAGCGGTCTTAGAAACGCAATTTTTTGGGGAAGAAATACACTTTTTTGAATAAAAAAAAAAACCCAAAACAGCCAAAAAGTTAGCGCAATTTTTTTTTGTATAATGTGAAAGATGATGTTACGCCGAGTAAATAGATACCTAACATGTCGCGCTTTAAAATTGCGCACGCTCGTGAAATTGCGCCAAACTACAGTACTTTAAAATCTCCATAGGTGACGCTTTCAAATTTTTACAGGTTAAAAGTTTAGAGTTACAGAGGAGGGTCCAGGGCTAGAATTATTGCTCTCACACTAACGATCACGGCGATACCTCACATGTGTGGTTTGAACACCGTTTACATATGTGGGCCCAACTTATGTGTGCGTTCGCTTCTGCGCACGAGCTCGGAGGAACGGGACACTTCAAATTTTTTTTTTTTTTAACTTATTTTTACACTGTCCCTTTTTACATTTTTTTTTTTTTTTTTTACCTCTCCCGACACATCTAAAAGTGATCCCGTGGCGGATCACTTTTATCAGAA
Source organism: Aquarana catesbeiana (assembly GCF_042186555.1). Taxonomy (NCBI): domain Eukaryota; kingdom Metazoa; phylum Chordata; class Amphibia; order Anura; family Ranidae; genus Aquarana; species Aquarana catesbeiana. Next base: position 16,811,727 of record NC_133325.1, on the reverse strand, counting down.
AGAGAATCGCCCCCACAGTATAAAAAAAAATACAAGGTTTATGGCAGCTAGCTGCTGCCATAACGGTATTTAATGTCAAAGTAATGACGTATATATATATATATATAATATATACTATGGGCGGTCTTGAAGTGGTTCATTCTCCCTTCTATTTCTGTATGTGGATGATGACACTGGAATTAGTTTAATTAAATAGTAAAAAAAAATCACCTAAGTATCTTTTTTCCTAATAGATTTACAGCTGTCACATGACCCGGCTCTCTCCCAGCCTGTCTGCAGGGAAACAGTGGCAGGAGGAGCTTTCTAGTCCTCTGCTGTTGGTCACATGTTCAAAAAAAACAAAAAAACCTTTGGAATACAGATTAAAAATAAATAATTAATAAATTGACATACAAATATTTATTTAAAATAAAATGTTTATTATTTTTTTTTTTTTTGGGCAATTAAATGGTCTATGGTGGATTTCAGCCAGTCACAGGCTATGTCACACCCCTCCAGCCTGTGTCTTAGAACAACAAGGAGGTGAAGCCTCCATTAATCTACATGTAATATCCCGCCCCCCTAATTGTGTTTAGCTGGTTAGTGGGCGTGGAGGAGGAGGAGGAGGAGGAGGGAGTGGGATGTCATTTACCACTGTGTATACGCCCACATGTGTGACCCTATAGTCACATGGGCTGCCCAGATGTGATAGGCAGGAAATGCTCAGCATAGAAAATCACTGAAAGCTGAGCATGTGACCCCCCCTCCATGCCAGAGGCCTCCTCACGACATTCCCAGCTGTTCACCCTTACATCCCCAATGTACAAGTCAGCTGATCGGCTGTGTCCAATCACGAAACAGAGAAGCACGCAAACCTCTGTGTGCTGGGAACAGCGATCTGGCTGTTTCTTCTCCCTGAAAGGCTGGAAGAAAAAACAGCCAGATTAGTAAAGTAAAAGCAGCACACACACACATTGCCAGGCACACAGTTAACCCCTTGAAAGCCCCTAGATGTTACCCCTTCCCAGCCAGTGTCATTAGTACAGTGACAGTGTATAGTATTATCACTGATCACTGTATTGGTGTCACTAGCGATGTCAGTGGCAAATAGTGACCCTCCCAGATAGTGTCTGTTGGCACCAGATTGCCCGCCACTCTATCACAGTCCCACTATAAGTCGCTGATCACCGTCATTACCAGTATAGCGTCTACAGCTACGTAAATTCCAGTATACAGTGCATCTGGAAAGTATTCACAGCGCTTCACTTTTTCCACATTTTGTTATGCCACAGCCTTATTCCAAAATGGATTAAATTCATTATTTTCCTCAAAATTCTACAAACAATCCCCCATAATGACAACGTGAAAGAAGTTTGTTTGAAACGTTTGCAAATTTATTAAACATAAAAAACAAAAAAATCCCATGGACATAAGTATCACAGACTCCTCCCATGTACATAAGTATCACAGACTCCTCCCATGTACATAAGTATCACAGACTCCTCCCATGTAATCAGACTCCTCCCATGTACATAAGTATCACAGACTCCTCCCATATACATAAGTATCACAGACTCCTCCCATGTACATAAGTATTCACAGACTCCTCCCATGTACATAAGTATTCACAGGCTCCTCCCATGTACATAGGTTTTCACAGGTTCCTCCCATGTACATAAGTATTCACAGACTCCTCCCATGTACATAAGTATTCAAAGGCACCTCCCATATGCATAAGTATTCACAGGCTCCTCCCATGTACATAAATATTCACAGGCTCCTCCCATGTACATAAGTATTCACAGGCTCCTCCCATGTACATAAGTATTCACAGACTCCTCCCATGTACATAAGTATTCACAGGCTCCTCCCATGTACATAAGTATTCACAGGCTCCTCCCATGTACATAAGCATTCACAGACTCCTCCCATGTACATAAGCATTCACAGCCTTTGCCAAGACACTCAAAATTAAGCTCAGGTTCATCCTGTTTCCACTGATCATCCTTGAGATGTTTCTACAACTTGATTGGAGTCCACCTGTGGTAAATTCAGTTGATTGGACATGGTTTGGAAAGGCACGCACCTGTCTATATAAGGTCCCACAGGTAACAGTGCATGTCAGAGAACAAACCAAGCCATGAAGTCCAAGGAATTGTCTGTAGACCTCCGAGACAGGGCTGTATAGAGGCACAGATTTGGGGAAGGGTGCAGAAAAATTTCTGTAGCATTGAAGGTCCCAATGAGCACAGTGGCCTCCATCATCTGTAAATGGAAGAAGTTTGGAGCCACCAGGACTCTTCCTAGAGCAGGTCGCCCGGCCAAACTGAGAGATCGGGGGAGAAGGGCCTTAGTCAGGGAGGTGACCAAGAACATGATGGTCACTCTGACAGAGCTCCAGCGTTTCTCTGTGGAGAGAGGAGAACCTTCCAGAAGAACAACCATCTCTGCAGCACTTCAACCATTAGGCTTGTATGGTAGAGCGGCCAGACGGAAGCCACTCCTCAGTAAAAGGCACATGACAGCCCACCTGGAGTTGGCTAAAGGGCACCTGAAGGACTCTTAGACCATGAGAGACAAAATTCTCTAGTCTGATGAAACAAAGATTGAACACTTTGGCTTGAAAGGCAAGTGTCGAGTCTGGAGGAAACCAGGCATAGCTCATCACCTGGCCAATACCATCCTTACAGTGAAGCATGGTGGTGGCAGCATCATGCTGTGGGGATGTTTTTCAGTGGCAGGAACTGGGAAGGATCGAGGGAAAGATGAATGCAGCAATGTAAAGAGACATCCTTGAAGAAAACCTGCTCCAGAGTGCTCTGGACCACAGATTGGGGCGAAGGTTCATCTTCCAACAGGACAACGACCCTAAGCACACAGCCAAGATAACACAGATGTGGCTATGGGACAACTCTGTGAATGTCCTTGAGTGGCCCAGCCAGAGCCCAGACTTGAACCCGATTGAACATCTCTGGAGAGATCTGAAAATGTCTGTGCCCCGACGCTCCCCATCCAACCTGATGGAGCTTGAGAGGTCCTGCAAAGAAGAATGGGAGAAACTGCCCAAAAATAGGTGTGACAAGCTTGTAGCATCATACTCAAAAAGACTTGAGGCTGTAATTGGTGCCAAAGGTGCTTCACCAAAGTATTGAGCAAAGGCTGTGATACTTAGGTACATGGGATTTTTATTTTTTTATTATTTTTAATAAATTTGCAAAGATTTCAAACAAACTTCTTTCACGTTGTCATTATGGGGTATTGTTTGTAGACTTGAATTAGCCCACCAGAGCGGACCCGGCTCCCTATAAATACAGCATGGTTGCCAGCACCTTTGTGTCCACAGCCCTCCCCCACCTCCATGACATTCCAGAGAGGATCATCTGATGTCACTGAGATCCCGGTGCTGCTGTCCTTCTTCCAGCACCAGCAAAGCCACAACTGTGCTTGGAGAATAACGAAGCCTGTCCAGTGTGTCCACCTATCCTTGTCCTGCTTTTGGTGGAACCATTAGCTGCTTCAGCATTGGTATTTCTAAAAGTTCAGAAATTAGAGTGATTTGAGGTGTGAAGGTGCAGGAATTGGGATAATCTGAGGGGGTGAAGGTGCAGGAATTGGGATAATCTGAGGGGGTGAAGGTGCAGGAATTGGGATGATCTGAGGGGTGAAGGTTCAGGAATTGGGATGATCTGAGGTGTGAAGGTGCAGGAATTAGGATGATCTGAGGGGTGAAGGTGCAGGAACTGGGGTGATCCCAGGTCTGAGGGTGCAGGAATTGGGGTGATCTGAGGTGTGAAGGTGCAGGAATTGGGGTGATCTGAGGTGTGAAGGAGCGGGAATTGGGGTCATCTGAGGGGTAAAAGTGCAGGAATTGGGGTGATCTCAGGTGTGATGGTGCAGGAATTAGGGAGGTCTGAGGTGTGATGGTGCAGGAATTAGGGAGGTCTGAGGTGTGATGGGACAGGAATTGGGGTCATCTCAGGTGTGACGATGCAGGAATTGGGATAATCTGAGGTGTGAAGGTGCAGGAATTGGGGTGATCTGAGGAGTGACGGTGCAAGAATTGGGATAATCTGAGGTGTGAAGGTGCAGGAATTGGGGTGATCTGAGGAGTGAAGGTGCAGGAATTGGGGTGATCTGAGGAGTGAAGGTGCAGGAATTGGGATAATCTGAGGTGTGAAGGTGCAGGAATTGGGGTGATCTGAGGAGTGACGGTGCAAGAATTGGGATAATCTGAGGTGTGAAGGTGCAGGAATTGGGGTGATCTGAGGAGTGAAGGTGCAGGAATTGGGGTGATCTGAGGAGTGAAGGTGCAGGAATTGGGATAATCTGAGGTGTGAAGGTGCAAGAATTGGGATAATCTGAGGTGTGAAGGTGCAAGAATTGGGGTGATCTGAGGAGTGAAGGTGCAGGAATTGGCGTGATCTGAGGAGTGAAGGTGCAGGATTTGGGGTGATCTGAGGAGTGAAGGTGCAGGAATTGGGATGATTTGAGGGGTGGGGTGCAGGAATTGGGGTGATCTGAGGAGTGAAGGTGCAGGAATTGGGATGATTTGAGGGGTGGGGGTACAGGAATTGGGGTGATCTGAGGAGTGAAGGTGCAGGAATTAGGGTGATCTCAGGTGTGATGGTGCAGGAATTAGAGTGGTCTGAGGTGTGATGGGACAGGAATTGGGACTGATCTCAGGTGTGACAATGCAGGAATTGGGGTGATCTGTGGTGTGAAGGTGCAGGAATTGGGGTGATCTAAAGAGTGAAGGTGCAGGAATTGGGGTGATTTGAGGTGTGAAGGTACAGGAATTGGGGTGATCTGAGGAGTGAAGGTGCAGGAATTGGGATAATCTGAGGAGTGAAGGTGCAGGAATTGGGATAATCTGAGGAATGAAGGTGCGGGATTTGGGGTGATCTGAGGAGTGAAGGTGCAGGATTTGGGGTGATCTGAGGAGTGAAGGTGCAGGATTTGGGATGATCTGAGGAGTGGATGTGCAGGAAATGGGATAATCTGAGGAGTGAAGGTGCAGGAATTGGGATAATCTGAGGAGTGAAGGTGCAGGATTTGGGGTGATCTGAGGAGTGAAGGTGCAGGAATTGGGATAATCTGAGGAGTGAAGGTGCAGGATTTGGGATGATCTGAGGAGTGAAGGTGCAGGATTTGGGATGATCTGAGGAGTGAAGGTGCAGGATTTGGGATGATCTGAGGAGTGAAGGTGCAGGATTTGGGGTGATCTGAGGAGTGAAGGTGCAGGATTTGGGGTGATCTGAGGAGTGAAGGTGCAGGATTTGGGATGATCTGAGGAGTGGATGTGCAGGAAATGGGATAATCTGAGGAGTGAAGGTGCAGGAATTGGGATAATCTGAGGAGTGAAGGTGCAGGATTTGGGGTGATCTGAAGAGTGAAGGTGCAGGAATTGGGATAATCTGAGGAGTGAAGGTGCAGGAATTGGGATAATCTGAGGAGTGAAGGTGCAGGATTTGTGATGATCTGAGGAGTGAAGGTGCAGGATTTGGGATGATCTGAGGAGTGAAGGTGCAGGATTTGGGATGATCTGAGGAGTGAAGGTGCAGGATTTGGGGTGATCTGAGGAGTGAAGGTGCAGGAATTGGGATAATCTGAGGAGTGAAGGTGCAGGATTTGGGGTGATCTGAGGAGTGAAGGTGCAGGATTTGGGGTGATCTGAGGAGTGAAGGTGCAGGATTTGGGATGATCTGAGGAGTGAAGGTGCAGGATTTGGGATGATCTGAGGAGTGAAGGTGCAGGATTTGGGGTGATCTGAGGAGTGAAGGTGCAGGAATTGGGGTGATTTAAGGTGTGAAGGTGCAGGAATTGGGGTGATCTGAGGAGTGAAGGTGCAGGAATTGGGATAATCTGAGGAGTGAAGGTGCAGGAATTGGGATAATCTGAGGAATGAAGGTGCAGGATTTGGGGTGATCTGAGGAGTGAAGGTGCAGGATTTGGGGTGATCTGAGGAGTGAAGGTGCAGGATTTGGGATGATCTGAGGAGTGAAGGTGCAGGATTTGGGATGATCTGAGGAGTGAAGGTGCAGGATTTGGGATGATCTGAGGAGTGAAGGTGCAGGATTTGGGGTGATCTGAGGAGTGAAGGTGCAGGAATTGGGATAATCTGAGGAGTGAAGGTGCAGGATTTGGGGTGATCTGAGGAGTGAAGGTGCAGGATTTGGGGTGATCTGAGGAGTGAAGGTGCAGGATTTGGGATGATCTGAGGAGTGAAGGTGCAGGATTTGGGATGATCTGAGGAGTGAAGGTGCAGGATTTGGGGTGATCTGAGGAGTGAAGGTGCAGGAATTGGGATGATCTGAGGAGTGAAGGTGCAGGAATTGGGATAATCTGAGGAGTGAATGTGCAGGATTTGGGGTGATCTGAGGAGTGAAGGTGCAGGATTTGGGGTGATCTGAGGAGTGAAGGTGCAGGATTTGGGATGATCTGAGGAGTGAAGGTGCAGGATTTGGGGTGATCTGAGGAGTGAAGGTGCAGGAATTGGAATGATTTGAGGGGTGGGGGTGCAGAAATTGGGGTGATCTGACGGGTAAAGGTACAGGAATAAGGGGTGATCTGAGGTGTGAAGGTGCAGGAATTGAGGTGAGTTAGCAGCTATCTGAGGTAGCACAAGCAGACCAGGACTAGCCAGGAGCAAATATCCGGTGTCATCGGTCTGCAGGTTTCTTGATAAATTTTGTATATCTCATTTCCTGTAAAGGTGACACGTCACACCTCAGCGATCGGCTCCCTGCAGGCTCCCATCCCATGTTTTATCTAAATGCCAGCGTGGTGGGAAAATGTCAGACATCAGATGGAACCTGTACACTCAGAAGGTCCATCCGGGCTTGTAAATAAAATTAAGGCAATCTGTTTACCATCTGACTCTCGGCATGACTCCGGCACCCTTTACTTACAATCACTTGTAGGGATGAGTGGAGGTATTCTGACTTTATTGATTTTGCAGCAAAATGAATAATTTCACTCTTGGGTAACTGGAGATTCCCAGTTTCACTTGATGGAAACTTGCTTGGACAAATATATTATTTATATATACAGTATATATATATATATATATATATATATATATATATATATATATATTTATTTATTATTTTCTTTATATAGAAGGTGTATTTTCTTGTTTTTGTGGGGTGTATTTGATGGTTATTTTCTGTTTATTTTTTTAGTGGGTGTATTTAGAGTAGTTTGGTTTATTTGTGTTTTTTGCTCATAATGAGAGGTCATTTTTTGGCACAAGAGGACCAAGATATATGAAAGGAGCTTCTGTAACCCTCAAGTGACATGTAAACCCTTTGCACCCTTAAAAACACCAACAACCACTTTAAAGTCCAATTGAAATCTCCCCCATGCACAGTACTCCAGTCAGGGTCAGGAAAAGGGCTGGGCAGGATGGGCAGCTGCCCCAGGTGCAGCGGGAGGGAGGGCATCTCCTCACCGCACACATGAACTCTAGATCAGTGGCTGACAACCAGTAGGACACGGCTTCATGTTTTCTCTGACTGCTGTCACACCATGCTCCAACATGCCCACTTTCCATGGCGTCCACCCACAGCTGACACAAAATATACACCGTACATGCACAACTACCATCTAGCTGCTAGAGAGCAAGCAATTGGCCATGTATGTGCAGTGCACACTCCATACATACAATCAGCAGAAAGAGATAAAGTGGACAGAAAATGGGCACGGGGTGGTACACACATTCTATAGCATGCATTAGGACCAGGAGAGGGGGGCACAAGTCTGCATGCTTGTCCTGGGTGCTGAATGAACCTTTCCTGGTACTGGCTTCAATCCACATCGCTTAGGGAGGTAGAGTGCTGTTGATTGGAAGCATGGAGGACCAGTCCTACATGTCAGAGAAGAGATCCTCAAGAAGAGGTTACCCCCAATGAAGGGGTTCCCCAGCATTGAGGACCAGTCCAACATGTCAGAGAAGAGATCCTCACGGAGATGTTACCCCCAATAAAGGTGTTGCCCAATATGAAGGAACTGTCCTACATGTCAGAAATGAAATCCTCAGGAAGAGGTTACCCCCAATGAAGGGACTGCCCAGAACAGGGGAGAGGTTACCCCCAATGAATGGATACTCAACATGGAGGACCAGTCCAACATGTCAGAGAAGAGATCCTCAGGGAGAGGTTCCCCCAATTAAGGTGTTGCCCAGCATGGAGGACTGGTCCCACATGTCAGAGAAGAGATCCTCAAAAAGAGGTCACCCCCAATGAAGGGGTCATCCAGCATGAAACACTGTTCCGACATGTCACAATAGAGATCCTCAGGAAGCGTTTACCCCCAATGAAGGTGTTTCCCATCATGGAGGACCAGTCCTGCATGTCAGAAAAGAGATCTTCAGGGAGATGTTACCCCAATGAAGGGATTGCCCAGCATTAGAGCTGCACAAAAAATCGTGATCTCGGTTCAACCCTCCCTACAATCTCTATTGCAGAGTTTGCCGATTCTTTCATATAACAAGTGGAGAGACTTATCTGCTCACTCAGCTGTCAAAAGAAAACATCTGGGCAGTCTGCCAAGTTTTTAACATGAAACATTGTAACTAACTCTTCCTTCTTAGATCAAAGGGATAAACTTCTGTGTGTAAAAAAAAAATCCAGGCAGTCTGCCAAGTTTTTAAACAACGTGTAAATGCAGGAAGTTTAACCACTTAAAGTCTAAATCTTTTTCTGACACTTGTTTCTTAAGTTAAAATCAATATTTTTTGCTAGAAAATTACTTGGAACCCCTAAACATTATATATATTTTAGCAGAGACCCTAGGGAATAAAATGTCAATTGCTGCAATATTTTATTTCACACACACTGTATTTGCCCGGCGGTCTTTCAAATTTTTTGGGAAAAAATACACTTCAAATAAAAAAAAATGAAACAGTAAAGTTAGCCCAATTTTTTTTGTTTTAATGTGAAAGATGATGTTATGCCGCGAGAATCGTGAGAGAATCGTGATCTATATTCTAAACAAAAAAATTGTGATTCTCATTTTAGCCAGAATCGTGCAGCTCTACCCAGCATGGAGGACCGGTCCTACATGTCACAGAAGAGATCCTCAAGAAGAGGCTACCCCAAATTAAGGGACTTTCCAGCACAGGGGAGAGGCTACCCCTAATGAATGGACACTCAGCATGGATGGCCGGTCCTTCATGTCAGATAAGAGATCCTCAGGAAGAGGTTATCCCCAATGAAGGTGTCTTCCAGCACGGAGGACCAGTCCAACATGTCAGAGAACAGATTCTCGGGAAGGGTTTACCCCCAATTAAGAGGTCGCTAGCATGGAGGACTGGTCCTACATGTCAAAGAAGAGATCCTCAGGGAGAGTTTCCCCAATGAAGGTGTTGCCCAGCATGGAGGACTGGTCCCACATGTCAGAGAAAAGATCCTCAATAAGAGGTTACCCCCAGTGAAGGGGTCACCCAGCATGAAGCACCGTTCCGACATGTCACAATAGAGATCCTCAGGAAGAGGTTACCCCCAATAAAGGAGATCCTCAAGAAGAGATTACCCCAAATGAAGGGACTTCCCAGCACAGGGGAGAGGCTACCCCTAATGAATGGACACTCAGCATGGATGGCCGGTCCTTCATGTCAGAGAAGAGATCCTCAGGAAGAGGTTATCCCCAATGAAGGTGTTTTCCAGCATGGAGGACCAGTCCAACATGTCAGAGAACAGATTCTCGGGAAGGGTTTACCCCCAATTAAGAGGTCGCCTAGCATGGAGGACTGGTCCTACATGTCAAAGAAGAGATCCTCAGGGAGCGGTTCCCCAATGAAGGTGTTGCCCAGCATGGAGGACTGGTCCCACATGTCAGAGAAAAGATCCTCAATAAGAGGTTACCCCCAGTGAAGGGGTCACCCAGCATGAAGCACCGTTCCGACATGTCACAATAGAGATCCTCAGGAAGAGGTTACTCCCAATGAAGGAGATCCTCAAGAAGAGACTACCCCAAATTAAGGGACTTCCCAGCACAGGGGAGAGGCTACCCCTAATGAATGGACACTCAGCATGGATGGCCGGTCCTTCATGTCAGAGTAGAGATCCTCAGGAAGAGGTTATACCCAATGAAGGTGTTTTCCAGCATGGAGGACCAGTCCAACATGTCAGAGAACAGATTCTCGGGAAGGGTTTACCCCCAATTAAGAGGTCGCCTAGCATGGAGGACTGGTCCTACACGTCAAAGAAGAGATCCTCAGGGAGAGGTTCCCCAATGAAGGTGTTGCCCAGCATGGAGGACTGGTCCCACATGTCAGAGAAGAGATCCTCAATAAGAGGTTACCCCCAGGGAAGGGGTCACCCAGCATGAAGCACTGTCACAATAGAGATCCTCAGGAAGAGGTTACTCCCAATGAAGGGACTTCCCAGCCCAGGGGAGAGGTTACCCCCAATGAATGGACACTCAGCATGGATGGCCGGTCCTTCATGTCAAAGATTATAGAAGGAGAACCATTATGGAGAATAAAACAACTCCATTTTGTGTTGCCACCATCCCAAATATATTATGTATTTAAGGAGAACAAGTACCCCCCGGTACTATGGGACTTTAAGGGTGAACTTTAGAAGACACAATATTTTGAAAATATAGAAAAAAAATTTATAAAACAGTGTGGTGTTATAAAAGCAGCACCATACATAATATAGTGCATAATATTCATATAGCACAAGACAAAACACTTCTCCTATAGCCCGTCACGTTTTAGGAAATTTGGGAAGAATCCCTTCTTCAGGGACACAAAGGAGATAAAGGTTGGAGATACTCTGGAATAGAGAATATAGTATCAGTATGTGCATGTTTTTGGCTGCGATGCTTCCATATTTTAACACGATGTCTGCCCTGTTGTATTCTCAAACTCTAGACTTTGTTTTCTCTTTTCCAGAGTATTTCCAACCATTATCTCCTCTGTGCCCCTGAAGAAGGGATTCATCCCATATTTACCGAAACGCGTCGGGCTATAGGAGAAGTTTTTGTCTCATACTATATGAATATTATGTACTATTTTATGTATGGTGCTGCTTTTATACCGCCACACTATATTTTCAAAATATTGGGGGTTATTTACTAAAGGCAAATCCACTTTTCACTGCAAGTGCACTTGGAAGTTCAGTCACTGTAGATCTGAGGGGGACATGCAAGGAAAATAAAAAACAGCATTTTAGCTTGCACATGATTGGATGATAAAATCAGCAGAGCTTCCAATCATTTCAGATCTACCCCTTAGATTTAGAATGACTGCACTTTCAAGTGCACTTGCAGTGCAAAGTGAATTTGCCTTTCGTAAAAAAACCCCAATGTGTCTTCTAAAGTTCGCCTTTAAAGTCCCATAGTACCGGGGGGTACTTGTTCTCCTTCATTTCAAAGAAGAGATCCTCAGGAAAAGGTTATACCCAATGAAGGTGTTTTCCAGCATGGAGGACCAGTCTGACATGTCAGAGAACAGATGCTCAGGAATAGATTACCTCCAATGAGGGAGTCGCCCAACATGGAGGACCGGTCCTACATGTCAGAGAAGAGATCCTCAGAAAGAGGTTACCCCCAATGAAGGTGTCGCCCAGCATGGAGGACCGGTCCTACATGTCATAGAAGAGATCCTCAGGAAGTGGTTAACTCCAATGAGGGGGTCGCCTAGCATGGAGGACCAGTCCTACATGTCAGAGAATAGATCCTCAGGAAAAGGTTACTTCCAATGAGGGGGTCACCCAGCATGGAGGACCGGTCCTACATGTCAGAGAAGAGATCCTCAGGAAGAGGTTACCCCCAATGAACGGGTCGTCCAGCATGGAGGACCGGTTCCACATGTCAGAGAACAGATCCTTAGGAAGAGGTTAACTCCAATGAGGGGGTCGCCTAGCATGGAGGACCAGTCCTACATGTCAGAGAATAGATCCTCAGGAAAAGGTTACTTCCAATGAGGGGGTCACCCAGCATGGAGGACCGGTCCTACATGTCAGAGAAGAGATCCTCAGGAAGAGGTTAACTCCAATGAGGGGGTCGCCTAGCATGGAGGACCAGTCCTACATGTCAGAGAATAGATCCTCAGGAAAAGGTTACTTCCAATGAGGGGGTAACCCAGCATGGAGGACCGCTCCTACATGTCAGAGAAGAGATCCTCAGGAAGAGGTTACCCCCAATGAAGGGTTCGTCCAGCATGGAGGACCGGTCCCACATGTCAGAGAACAGATCCTCAGGAATAGATTACCTCCAATGAGGGGGTTGTCCAGCATGAAAGACCGGTCCCACATGTCAGAGAAGAGATCCTCAGGAAGAGGTTGCCTCCAATGAAGGGATCACCCAGCATGGAGGACCGGTCTCACATATCAGTGAAGAGATCCTTTTGAAGAGGTTACCCCCAATGAAGAGATCACCCAGCATAGAGGACCGGTCTCACATGTCAGGGAAGAGACCCTCCGGTAAAGGTTACCCTCAAGGAAGGGGTCGTCCAGCATAAAAGACTGGTCCCACATGTCAGAGAAGAGATCCTCAGGAAGAGGTTACCCCAAATTAAGGTGTAGCATGGAGGACCGGCCCCACATGTCCCAATCTGGTGCTATCTGCTGTTGACCAAGGGAGAGTATATGATACACAGAACAAACCAAATGTCTTACTTTAAACTAAGCAGACTGATAGCCAGCAAAAGACTGATATGGTCTCCTGTCTATATAGACTTGGTTGGAGGCCCATAATTGATTGAGCAGGTTGTCCCGCAGTTGTGATACACACACACACACACACACACACACACACACACACACTGACAGCTCAGTAGACACGCTGCTTCTCTCACTCCCTCCTCTGCATGTTTCCGCAGGCTGCATTAGGATCTGTTACAGCATCAGCATCAAACTCCCTCTCACAGACCGGGAGGAGACAGCTCCTTATTGCTCCATTATCCTCTTCCCCCAGCCCAGGGAGAAGGTGACGGCAGGAGAACCAGGACCAACTCCCCCCCCCCCCCCATCACCCTGTCCGGCTCGGCGGCTGCCTGCTCAGACCCCGGCCCGCCAACTCTCTTTTCTCCTGGACTGACCGGACAGTGAGAGGATGAGCAGCCATGGGTCAGGCTTGTGGCCACTCCATCCTGTGTCGGAGCCAGCAGTACCAGCCTGCCACTTCTGATCTGTGAGTACCAGCCTGTGCCTCGGCACTGGGGGGGGGGGGGGGGGGTGTGGAGCATTGCATGGGACATCTGGGGGAGGGGGAGGGTTTGACAGAACTTGTCTGACAGGTGACAGCGAATGCTGCTTGAATGTGCTAAATGAAGTCAAATGGAATTGCATTTTATTTACTGGCTGTCCTATATTCCATACGAAGTTCTCGGTTGGTGTAGCGCCGCCTTAAGCTGTAGCCTCCGGTTGGAGGTCGTTGGGGGGAGGGGGTCAGCGTTAAGTTTAGTTTCTAGAGGATTCTCTTATAATAAAAAAGGAGAGTGATGACTTTTTTTACACTGTAACTGTTTGTTGTTGGCTTATAGAATGATGACTTTTTACATTGTGATGGTTAACGTTCCTCCTGAAGATGGGACAAACCCAATGCCATTGAGGGACTACACGTACCAGGGCGGATCGGGGCACTCTGGGATTTGTAGTCCCCCAAGGCGTCTTGAATCACATTACGGTATCCGTAGATGCCAGCTGTGTTGTCATGAACATTTATTTCCATCATATAGAATAGAAAGTAGCAGAAAAACCATGAACAGAACAGCCAGCGGGCTATAAGAAATGTTTATCCTCTACACTGTTGTTCTCCTTTTGCCTGCACAGATAAGTCCACATTGCGGCCCTCTGATGACGCCTAAGAGGGACCAAACTATAAAAGAAAAGTGTATTTTGTGTGTCAGGGTATTAGAATATATTTGTCATGTGGATAATTTCTCGTATTTCTATACCCGCCAAGGTCATGGCGTTCCCTGGAATGTGATTGATGACTCGTGTATAGATTGTGTCTGCTCTGCCAGTCTGCCATCAGCGTCCCTTTCCAAGGGTGGCGGTTCCTCCGCCGTGCAGGGGTGGGCACACCGGGGGGGGGGGGGGGCAGCTCTGGGGGGGCATTGGCCTTATTTCAACAAAAGAGAAATACAAAAGCTGAAAAATGTTCATTGCTTGGCTGCCATGTTCCTTCTCTGGGATCTTGAGAATCGAAAAAAAGAGTGAAATCACAACAAAGTCAGGGTTCGGTGAAGTTTGGGGGACGAGCATGACACCCCGGCAACTTTTCAGAGGGAGATCAGCAATGGTACCCTCCATCTGGCTCTCATGAGAGGCGGCCCCTTTAATAAGGCAAGAAAAAACGAAGGGCCAGTTCAACCAATCAATTCATCACCATTGCTCCTGCTACGTGCTATCCGGATTTTATATATCTATATCTATATATATATATATATATACACACACACACATATATATGTATATATATATATATATATATATATATATATATATATATATATATATATATATATATATATATATATATATACATAGGCGTGCGCACAGGTTGTGCCAGGTGTGCCTGGGCACACCCTAATCGCTTTGTGTGCTGTTGTCTGCTGTTTAGACCCGTGATATTTTACCAAATACCCTACTGGGGCTCCCAAAAAAAATTGGAAAAAAAACAAATTAAAAAAATAAAATTGTTAAAAATAATAATTAAAAAAAATGTTAAAAAATAATTAAAGAAATAAAATTGAAAAAAATAATGAAATAATAATAATAAAAAATTACTGACACCTACCTCTGCCTGCCCTACTGACATTGTCCACGGCTCTACTGACACCGGCACTATATATATATATATATATATATATATATATATATATATATATATATATATATATATATATATATATATATATATATATATATATATACACACACAGGTATATGTGTTGGGGTGCACACCCTAATGCAATAGGCTGCACACACATATATATATATATAGCACTCTCGCCTAGCAGTAAGAAGGGTCGCTGGTTCGAATCCCGACCATGACACTACCTGCCTGGAGTTTGCATGTTCTCCCTGTGTCTGCGTGGGTTTCCTCCGGGTACTCCGGTTTCCTCCCACACTCCAAAGACATGCTGGTAGGTTAATTGGATCCTGTCTAAATCGGCCCTAGTATAGGTATGAATGTGAGTTAGGGACCTTAGATTGTAAGCTCCTTGAGGGTATAGGGACTGATGTGAATGTATAATATATATGTAAAAGCGCTGCGTAAATTGACGGCGCTATATAAGTACCTGAAATAAAATAAATAATAAATAAATAATATATATATATATATATATATATAGGAAGTGCAGTCGCTTTAGGTCTGAGGGGAAGATCTAAAATGAGGGGAAGCTCTGCTGATTTTATCATCCAATCATGTACAAGAAAAAAAAGTGCCATTTTTTAAATTTTCCTTGCATGTCCCCCTCGGATCTCCAGCGACTGAACTTCCAAGTGCACTTGTAGAAGTGGATTTGCCTTTCGTAAATCAACCCCCTATGTGTATAATAATATTTGTACATCTCCCCATAGCCCAGCACTTTCCCAACACGTGGCAGATGAATAATATTACATGCTTAAAATCAAATCGTGATTAACCCCTTGCCACCCAGGCCAATTCTGACACTTCTCTCCTACGTGTAAAAAAATCACATATATATATATTTTTTTTGCTAGAAAATTACTCAGAACCCCCAAACATTATATATGTTTTTTTTTTTTTTTTTTAAAGCAGAGACCCTAGGGAATAAAATGGTGGTCGTTGCAACTTTTTATCTCGCACGGTATTTGCGCAACTATTTTTTAAAAACACCTTTTTTTGGGGGGAAAAAAATGCATTAAGAGAAAAAAAAAACAGTAAAGTTAGCCTAATTTTTTGCATAATGTGAAAGATGATGTTACGCCGAGTAAATAGATACCTAATATGTCACGCTTTAAAATTGTGCACGCTCGTGGAATGGCGCCAAACTTCGGTACTTAAAAATCCCCATAGGCAATACTGTAAAATTCTTTACAGGTTACCTGTTTAGAGTTACAGAGGAGGTCTAGTGCTAGAATCATTGCTTTCGCTCTAACGTTCGCGGCAATACCTCACATGTGTGATAAAAAAAAAAATGTAAAAAGAAAGTGTCAACATAGAAAAATAAAAGTAAAATAAACAATAAAAACAAAATGTAAAAAGAAAGCGTCAAAATAGAAAAAAGTAAAATAAACAATAAAAAAAAAAAAGTAAAGCGCCATATCCCCACGTATGTGAACATTGTTTACATATGTGGGCGCAACCTACATATGCGTTCGCTTCTGCGAGCGAGCATGTGGGGACAGGGCGCTTTACTTTTTTTTTTTTATTGTTTATTTTACTTTTATTTTTCTATTTTGAGGCTTTCTTTATATATATATATATATATATATATATATATATATATATATATATATATATATATATATATTTTTTATAAATTTTTATTAAAGACAAGAAGACAAGAAAAACAATGCAGAAGTGCTTACATTCAATGCGGAGAAGAGTTTACAACCGTACCATATAATGTATCTTGTGTGTCCTTTACTATGTACTAAAATGTGTCTCAATAGGGAGTGATCAGCCATTGTCAATATTGCCGAACATCACAATTATTCCAAATCTTGTCATTTTTATAAATAATAACAGAAACAAGAAGAAATAGAAAGCAAAGACAGGGGGAAAGAGAGGTGAAAGGAGGGGAAGGAGGGGTGGGGAAGGTAGGTGTCCGTCTCAGACCCGTCTCTTATACTGAAAGGTTCTTAGAATATTACTTTATGCATTTAAAGCCATGATTTCTGCAAAGGTGGGTGTGTATTTAAAGGCAACCCAACAGGACCACACATTCTTTATTAATTCAGTTTTGTTTCTAAGAGAGTATGTTAAGTCTTCCATATAGTATATTTGGTCTACCGCTTTTAGCCATTGACGTAGCGGCGGTGCCATGGGTTTTTTCAAATACTTGGGTACAGTTCCTTGAAAAAGTATTCATACCCCTTGAAGTTTTCCACATTTTGTCATGTTACAACCAAAAATGTAAATGTATTTTATTGGGATTTTATGTGATAGACCAACACAAAGTGGCACATAATTGTGAAGTGGAAGGAAAATGATAAATGGTTTTCAATTTTTTTTACAAATAAATATGTGAAAAGTGTTGGGGGGGCATTTGTATTCAGCCCCCTTTACTCTGATACCCCTAACTAAAATCTACTGGAACCAATTGACTTCAGAAGTCCCCTAATTAGTAAATAGAGTCCAACTGTATGTAATTTAATCTCAGTATAAATACAGCTGTTCTGTAAAGCCCTCAGGTTTGTTAGAGAACCTTAGTGAGCAAACAGCATCATGAAGGCCAAGGAACACACCAGACAGGTCAGGGATAAAGTTGTGGCAATGTTTAAAGCAGGGTTAGGTTATTAAAAAATATCCCAAGCTTTGAACATCTCACGGAGCTCTGTTCAATCCATCATCCGAAAATGGAAAGAGTATGGCACAACTGCAAACCTACCAAGACATGGCCGTCCATCTAAACTGACCGGCCGGGCAAGGAGAACATTCATCAGAGAAGAGCCAAGAGGTCCATGGTAACTCTGGAGGAGCTGCAGAGATCCACAGCTCAGGTGGGAGAATCTGTCCACAGGACAACTATTAGTCGTGTTCTCCACAAATCTGGTCTTTATGGAAGAGTGGCAAGAAGAAAGACATTGTTGAAAGAAAGCCATGCAAAATCCCATTTGCAGTTTGCATCTGCAAATTGAGAAGCCATGTGAAGGAGAAGGTGCTCAGGCAGGGCTGGACTGGGACAAAAATTTGGCCCTGGACTTCACCCAGACTGGCCCACTTTGACAGGTCTTGCCACCCAAGCCCCCCCCCCCCCCCCCCCCCACTAGCTATTAGCCGTTTTACATTATTTCTCTTATAGGCAGTATCAGTGGGGAAGCTAGACATTATTTCACCTGGGGCAAAGAATCAGTTTGGCGCCCCCCCCAATGGAACAAGATTAGGAAGGAAAGTGAGGCCGCCCTCCTTCCAGATCGTATGATGAGCTTCTAAGTGTTGACTCCAGAGCATCATGTCTGTATTCAGGCGCGCTGCATAACTAGCCAGGGAGAGGAGGTGAGCACTGTGGGGGGGGGGGGGGGGGACAGAGGACTGGAGGGAGGCAGCGGTCCACTGTCACTGAAATCGGCCCACTGAGCCATCGGCCCACCGGGAAACTCCCTGTAGTCCCAATGGCCAGTACATGCCTGTGCTCAGGTCACGAGACCAAAATTGAACTTTATGGCCTAAAATCAAAACGCTATGTGTGGGGGAAAACTAACACTGCACATCACCCTGAACACACCATCCACACCATGAAACATGGTGTTGACAGCATCATGTTGTGGGGATGCTTTTCTTCAGCAGGAACAGGGAAGCTGGTCAGAGTTGATGGGAAGATGGATGGAGCCAAATACAGGGCAATCTTAGAAGAAAACCTGTTGGAGTCTGCAAAAGACTTGAGACTGGGGCGGAGGTTCACCTTCCAGCAGGACAACAACCCTAAACATACAGCCAGAGCTACAATGGAATGGTTTAGATCAAAGCATATTCATGTGTTAGAATGCCCCAGTCAAAGTCCAGACTTAAATCCAATTGAGAATCTGTGGCAAGACTTGAATTTGCTGTTCACAGACGCTCTCCATCCAATCTGACAGAACTTGAGCTATTTTACAAAGATTAATGGCCAAAAATGTCCCTCTCAGATGTGCAAAGCTGGTAGAGACATCCCCAAAAAGACTTGCAGCTGTAATTGCAGTAAAAGGAGGTTCTACAAAGTATTGACTCCGGGGGGCTGAATACAAATGCCCCCCACACTTTTCACATATTTATTTGTAAAACATTTTGAAAACCATTTATCATTTTCCTTCCACTTCTGTCCCACTTTGTGTTGGTCTGTCACATAAAAATCCCTATAAACTACATTTACGTTTTTGGTTGTAACATGACAAAATGTGGAAAATTTCCAGGGGTATGAATACTTTTTCAAGGCACTGTATAAGGGCCTTAGCCGCATTTAATAAGTGTGGGGTAATAGATCTCTTATATGGTCCTAATGGCTTGTCTGTACAGTGCAATACCACCCAAGGGTCATTCAATACCTCCGAACCCTGGATCTCTTTGATCCAATAAAGAATTGTCAGCCAATATGATCTTATAATTGGGCAAAACCACCATATATGGGCATGGGTGGCTCGCTCCCCACATCCGTATCAGCAAAGCGGGGAGATTGCGGGGAACGACCTGTGAAGAACCTCTGGGGTGTAATGCCACCTTGTCAGCAGTTTATTCTTTTTATATTTTTTTAAATTGCTTATTTTACTTTTATTTTTCTATTTTGACGCTTTCTTTTTACATTTTTTTAATTGTTTACTTTACTTTTATTTTTCTATTTAGACGCTTTGCATTTTACATTTTTTCTTAATCACTTTTATTCCTATTACAAGGAATGTAAACATCCCATGTAATAGGAATTACATGAATTGCATGACAGGTCCTCTTTACAGTGATATCTGGAGTCTATAAGTCCCCACATCCCCCCTCTAGACTGGGAAGCCTGAAAAAAAATTAAAAAAAAAAAACGATCTCGGCTTCCCAGCCGTGGCGGCGGCATATTTCCAAATACAATGCCCGACCTCCAAAAGGTCATAGAGACTTCCGGGGGCTGATCTGGTCCGTCGGATTGTCTATGAGCAACTTCCGGCGCCGACCGGTTCCTTCTCCGGCTCGCCAATCGCACGGGTGAGCCAATAGAAGCACTGGAGGGCGGCGGGGGGGGGGGGGGGGGGGTAGCATCCTCTCCCACCTCCTGTAAGAACGGTAAAGCAGCTGAACAGCCGCTATGATCGTCCCTACGGTGCAGGGAAATGAAATGAAGATATCTGAATCATGTCTGTAACTGCACACATCATTCAGATATCACTGTTTAAAGTCTGTGACCTCATATGACGTCGTGGGGGTAGGTAGTGGTTAATAATTGAATTTAATAATAATTTAAAAAAAGGAACAAAAAATAATAAAACAAACAAAAATGTTCTATTTTATTTATTTGCTTGTTGTTTTTTTTATGTTATTTTTTACAATTTTTTAATATATTCATTTATTCACATATATCAGAGGGTGCCATTTCCTATTATTTATCTGTCACTGATACATTGGTGGAGGGTGATATACTGTATATATATATATATACTGTATAGGCGGGCGGAGTCTCAGGGGTCGGAGGTGAAGACTGATTGGTGATGATAATAAGGGACCGGGAGCGGCAGACACAAACTTTGGACTTTTTGTGGTGAGTTCTGTACACATTGGAAGCACATTGCAGTGTGTGTGGCGTGTCAGAGAGAAAAGATTGGAGGAGAGTGAGAGAAAAAGTGTTTTCCTGGGACTGAACCGTCTTCTGCATCTATAGATTTATTTTTGCCATAATAACACAATCAGAGTTGTATAGAGTGCGGGGCCATCGAAACAATCGTTTAGAACAATTGGTAGTAAAATGTAATTGTAGGAAAAGAAAATTATAATAAATGAAATGTTATATATATTACAGTCCAGTATCTTTATAACTTTTATTAACTGACTGGGAAGTTCTGTGTATGTGCTCTGTGTAAGATAATAATAATATGCAAATAAATACATTGTTACATAGTCACATAGTTACATAGGTCCATAGTTACATAGTGACATAGTTACATAATTACATATGTACATAGTTAAATAGTTACATAGGTATGTAGTCACATAGTTACATAGGGGGTTATTTACGAAAGGCAAATCCACTTTGCATTGAAAGTGCGCTTGGAAGTGCAGTCGCTCTAAATCTGAGGGGTAGATCTGACATGAGGGGAAGCTCTGCTGATTTTATCAACCAATCATGTGCAAGCTAAAATGCTGTTTTTTATTTTCCTTGCATGTCCCCCTCGGATCTACAGCGACTGAACTTCCAAGTGTTCTTGCAGTGCAAAGTGGATTTTCCTTTAGTAAATAACCCCCATAGTTACATAGTTACAAAGGTACATGGTCACATAGTTACATAGTTACATAGGTACATGGTCACATAGTTACATAGTTACATAGTTACCTAGTTACATGGTCACATAGTTACATAGTTACAAAGGTACATGGTCACATAGTTACATAGTTACATAGGTACATGGTCACATAGTTACATAGTTACATAGTTACATAGGTACATGGTCACATAGTTACATAGTTACATAGTTACATAGGTACATGGTCACATAGTTACATAGTTACATAGTTACCTAGTTACATGGTCACATAGTTACATAGTCACAAAGGTACATGGTCACATAGTTACATAGTTACATAGGTACATGGTCACATAGTTACATAGTTACATAGGTACATGGTCACATAGTTACATAGTTACATGGTCACATAGTTACATGGTCATATAACTACATAGTTACATGGTCACATAGTTACTTAGTTACATAGGTAAGATATTTATAAATCATTTAAAAAATCGATAATATCAATTTACCACTGTACTTTGGATGAGCATTCTAATCAGAGGAAGTTTAAAAAATGGGTGGAATTCCCCTTTAAATAGTTACATGTTAACATTACAGGGTCATATAGTCACATAGTTACATGGTAACATACAGCGCATCCGGAAAGTATTCACAGCGCTTCACTTTTTCCACATTTTGTTACAGCCTCATTCCAAAATGGATTAAATTCATTACTTTCCCCAAAATTCCCCCATAATGACAATGTGAAAGAAGTTTGTTTGAAATCTTTGCAAATTTATTCCAATAAAAAATGAAAACAAATTCCATGTATATAAGTATCACAGGTTCCTCCCATGTACATAAGTATTCACAGACTCCTCCCATGTACATAAGTATTCACAGACTCCTCCCATGTACATAAGTATTCACAGACTCCTCCCATGTACATAAGTATTCACAGACTCCTCCCATGTACAGAAGTATTCACAGGCTCCTCCCATATACATAAGTATTCACAGACTCCTCCCATGTACATAAGTATTCACAGACTCCTCCCATGTACATAAGTACTCACAGACTCCTCCCATGTACATAAGTATTCACAGACTCCTCCCATGTACATAAGTATTCACAGACTCCTCCCATGTACATAAGTACTCACAGACTCCTCCCATGTACAGAAGTATTCACAAGCTCCTCCCATATACATAAGTATTCACAGGCTCCTCCCATGTACATAAGTATTCACAGACTCCTCCCATGTACATAAGTATTCACAGGCTCCTCCCATATACATAAGTATTCACAGGCTCCTCCCATGTACATAAATATTCACAGGCTCCTCCCATGTACATAAGTATTCACAGGCTCCTCCCATGTACATAAGTATTCACAGGCTCCTCCCATGTACATAAGTATTCACAGGCTCCTCCCATGTACATAGGTTTTCACAGGTTCCTCCCATGTAGATAAGTATTCACAGGCTCCTCCCATGTACATAAGTATTCACAGGCTCCTCCCATGTACATAGGTTTTCACAGGTTCCTCCCATGTAGATAAGTATTCACAGACTCCTCCCATGTACATAAGTATTCAAAGGCACCTCCCATATACATAAGTATTCACAGGCTCCTCCCATGTACATAAATATTCACAGGCTCCTCCCATGTACATAAGTATTCACAGGCTCCTCCCATGTACATAAGTATTCACAGGCTCCTCCCATGTACATAAGTATTCACAGGCTCCTCCCATGTACATAAGTATTCACAGGTTCCTCCCATGTACATAAGTATTCACAGGCTCCTCCCATGTGCATAAGTATCACAGACTCCTCCCATGTACATAAGTATCACAGCCTTTGCCATGACACTCAGAATTGAGCTCAGGTACGTCCTGTTTCCACTGATCATCCTTGAGATGTTTCTACAACTTGGAGTCCACCTGTGGTAAATTCAGTTGATTGGACATGATTTGGAAAGGCACACACCTGTCTATAGAAGGTCCCACAGGTAACAGTGCATGTCAGAGCACAAACCAAGCCATGAAGTCCAAGGAATTTTCTGTAGACCTCCGAGACAGGATTTTATGGGAGCACAAATCTGAGGAATGGGGCAGAAAAATTTCTGCAGCATTGAAGGTCCCAATGAGCACAGTGGCCTCCATCATCTGTAAGTGGAAGAAGTTTGGAGCCACCAGGACTCTTCCTAGAGCGGGCCGCCTGGCCAAACTGAGCGATCGGGGAGAAGGGCCTTAGTCAGGGAGGTGACCAAGAACCCAATAGTCACTCTGACAGAGCTCCAGCTTTTCTCTGTGGAGAGAGGAGAACCTTCCAGATTAACAACCATCTCTGTAGCACTCCACCAATCTGGCCTCTATGGTAGAGTGGTCAGACGGAAGCCACTCCATAGTAAAACGCACATGACAGCCCGCCTGGAGTTTGCCAAAAGGCACCTGAAGGACTCTCAGACCATGAGAAATAAAATTCTCTGGTCTGATGAAACAAAGATTGAACTCTTTGGCCTGAATGGTAAGCGTCATGTCTGGAGGAAACCAGGCACCGCTCATCATCTGGCCAATACCATCCCTACAGTGAAGCATGGTGGTGGCAGCATCAGGCTGTGGGGATGTTTTTCAGCAGCAGGAACTGGGAGAACAAAGGTGTGGCTACGGGACAACTCTGTGAATCTCCTTGAGTGGCTCAGCCAGAGCCCAGACTTGAACCCGATTGAACATCTCTGGAGAGATCTGAAAATGGCTGTGCACCGACCTTCCCCATCCAACCTGATGGAGCTTGAGAGGTCCTGCAAAGAAGAATGGGAGAAACTGCCCAAACATGCCAAGCTTGTAGCATCATACTCAAAAAGACTCGAGGCTGTAAATTGGTGCCAAAAGTGCGTCACCAAAGTATTGAGCAACAGCTGTGATACTTATGTACATCCAATTGTTTTCATTTTTATTTTTAATACATTTGCAAAGATTTTAAACAAACTTCTTTCATGTTGTCATTATGGGGTATTGTTTGTAGAATTTGGAGAAAAATAATACATTTTGGAATAAGGCTGTAACATAACAAAATGTGGAAAAAGTGAAGCGCTGTGAATACTTTCCGGATGCACTGTAGTTACATAGGCACATAGTTACTGTTCATCTTGACATAGTTACATAGATTTTAAAGTTGGAAAACATATGGAAGTAATCTCAGGTGATACCACACTCAGGTAATCTCAGGTGATATCACGCTCAGGTAATCTCAGGTGATATCACGCTCAGGTAATCTCAGGTGATATCACGCACAGGTAATCTCAGGTGATACCACACTCAGGTAATCTCAGGTGATATCACGCTCAGGTAATCTCAGGTGATATCATGCACAGATAATCTCAGGTGATATCACGCTCAGGTAATCTCAGGTGATATCACGCACAGGTAATCTCAGGTGATATCACGCTCAGGAATCTCAGGTGATATCACGCTCAGGTAATCTCAGGTGATATCACGCTCAGGTAATCTCAGGTGATATCACCCTCAGGTAATCTCAGGTGATATCACATTTAGGTAATCTCAGGTGATATCACGCTCAGGTAATCTCAGGTGATATCACGCACAGGTAATCTCAGGTGATATCACGCACAGGTAATCTCAGGTGATATCACGCTCAGGTAATCTCAGGTGATATCACGTTCAGGTAATCTCAGGTGATATCACGCTCAGGTAATCTCAGGTGATATTATGCACAGGTAATCTCAGGTGATATCACGCTCAGGTAATCTCAGGTGATATCATGCTCAGGTAATCTCTGGTGATATCACGCTCAGGTAATCTCAGGTGATATCACGCTCAGGAAATCTCAGGTGATATCACGCACAGGTAATCTCAGGTGATATCACGCTCAGATAATCTCAGGTGATATCACGCACAGATAATCTCAGGTGATATCACGCACAGATAATCTCAGGTGATATCACGCTCAGGTAATCTTAGATGATATCACGCTCAGGTAATCTTAGATGATATCACGCTCAGGTAATCTCAGGTGATATCACGCTCAGGTAATCTCAGGTGATATCACACTCAGGAAATCTCAGGTGATATCACGCACAGGTAATCTCAGGTGATATCACGCACAGATAATCTCAGGTGATATCACGCTCAGGTAATCTCAGGTGATATCACGCTCAGGTAATCTCAGATGATATCACGCTCAGGTAATCTCAGGTGATATCGCGCTCAGGTAATCTCAGGTGATATCACGCTCAGATAATCTCAGGTGATATCACGCACAGATAATCTCAGGTGATATCACGCTCAGGTAATCTTAGATGATATCACGCTCAGGTAATCTCAGATGATATCACACTCAGGTAATCTCAGGTGATATCACGCTCAGGTAATCTCAGGTGATATCACGCACAGGTAATCTCAGGTGATATCACGCTCAGGTAATCTCAGGTGATATCACGCACAGGTAATCTCAGATGATATCACGCTCAGGTAATCTCAGGTGATATCACGCTCAGGTAATCTCAGGTGATATCACGCACAGGTGATCTCAGGTGATATCACGAACACATACATACAGGAATGATCTCTTGTGTGTTAGTAAAATTTATATTTATGCGCCATTAACATTTAAAAACATTTTTTGGAAGTCAACATGTCATTACGGATGACATAACACACAAACAGCAGCCATTGGTGTGGGCGGGGCTCACTTAATGGGAATAATTTAAAGGGACCAGGTGAGACAACCCCACCAGAAATTGTCTGCTTTGTATAATGAATAATAAACCATACAACAATGCCATAGTAATCCTAATGTGCCTTTCCAGGAAGGGTGCTGGGCTGGCAACACCGAGTACAACACTTGTAGATGCCGGAGAAGAGATAGGTCCTTCCCCAGATTGGGTACTTTCCTAAGCTGGGCTTCTTCCACCTTTCCCTGCACTAATCCTACCTCTCCCTACCTGGATGCTCCTCAGTCCTCACACTGCAGGGGCCCACCAGAATGACTCAGCAGGGGCCATACTGTATCAAGCCTCTCTGAGTCCAATATCTCTGCCCAAACCCCAGGAGAACTTAGTATCCAATCAGACACAGGCTCTCCCAAGATGGCCATTAGAAGCCCAGTACAGAGGAAAATTCTCTGCAGGGTTCTTCTAACTCCACTGAGCAGCACTCATTGAAATCACTGCGTTTACTTCTGGCCAGTCTTGTGCAAAGTGAGTGAGCAATCTGAGAAATGCCACCTCATTCCCTGCTCTGGTACTGGGACAAAGGCGACTACACAGCACCCTCCTACATGTGCATTAGGTGTGCGCATACTGTAGCTCTGTACAGACCTCTCCGCCACCCAGGTACTTAGTGGTGTCAACAGTGACTTAATTTCCAAGTCAGAGCTCAGCTCCACCCACTTCAAGTCTTTCGATGCAACCTGAGCACCTCCTAAAAAGGTGAAGGTCCCAGTTTTGGAGCTGACAGTTGATGCAGCATACAATATGCACGCTGTCACTCAAACTGCGTGCCGAATGCAATTTGAGCGAAGACGTGCAATTCTCAAACTCCAGGAATTATTTGTATTAAATATTTCCATTGGTTCAGCTTGGCATCATTGATACCCAAGGAGCCATGGGGAAGACGACTTTCACTGTAGTATTTGGCGCTACCACAGTGATAGTGGCAATCTTCCAGGTCCTACTTGGGTTCACTACAAGCAGCTTTCCTTCTGCATGCTGATCGCAGCGGGTCTCTCTCGATCGGCACTGATCGGCATTAAAACAACACCTTTTTTTTTCGAAGAATACAAGGCATTCCTTGACTGGATGAGGAAGAGATTTTGATGTCACCACTTCTCCTCTCCACCTCATCCAATCACAGAATGATTTGAATTCATTGAAAAAAAAAACAAGGTGGTCTGTGAATGGCTGCAGTGCCCCTTGTAGGCGGTGTGCGGAAGGGCTGCTCAGCACAGGACCCAGCGGTAATCACTGTAGTTGCGCCAATTTACCACAATAATTGTCAGCTTCCACAGCAGTCCCTCAGGTGTGAGATATGCATACATACATGTGCCAAGCTGGACCAATGTAAGTATACAATACAAATAATACCCGGAGTTGAGCTTAAAAGCAAAACTTCGGGCACATGTAAAAAAAAAAAACCTTGTAATGGAAGTATACCAGCCAACAATGGAAAACAACACAGCTTGTTAGCTAACTCATACATTTTCCATCAGCACCAAAATGCAGGAGCCATTCAAAAAAATAAGTACCAATTGGCAACTCACTACTGAATAATTATAAAGATTATACCCTGCTACATCTGATCTCTATTGGTACTGTTCTTAAGATAAGGGAACTTTCCTTCACATATGGCGGGGGCATCGGATTGAACCTTTCTTGGACTTGGTTAAGGGCATCTCCAACATCTCTTGTGCCAATGAGACCAGTTGGTTCCTTTCTTCCATAGATTATGCCATTCTACATATGATCTTTGTTGGTGCTGTTCTAAAAATAAGATTTCTTATCATATGGTGGAATCGTGATCAGATTAAACCTTTCTGGGACTTGGTCAAGGGCATCCCCAACGTCTTGGGTGCCAGTTCTAAGCTTACCCCAGAACTTTGTCTTCTGCATCAAACTTTAGGCAGATATTAAAAAAAACACCTTGTAATAGAAGTATACTAACCTACAATGGAACACAGCTTGTCAATTATCCATAGGTTCAATATCAGCACAAAAACACAGGAACCATCCTACAAACGTTGTACCCGTTAGATAGGTCAATTGTACCCTTCCACATCTGATCTCTATTGGCACTGTTCTAAAGATAAGGGAACCTTTCTCCACACATGGTGGGATTGCGATCAGATTAAAACTTTCTTGGACTTGGTCAAGGGCATCTCCAATGTCTCAGGCCCCTACTGCACCTTACTATCAATAAATTACATAGATTATATCCTTCTACATCTGATCTCTGTTGGAGCTGTTCTAAAAATCAAGGAACTTTCCTTTACATATGGTGGGAACGCGTTCGGATTAAACCTTTCTTGCACTTGGCCAAGGGCATCTCCAACATCTCTGGTACCAGTTGGACCAGTTGGTTCCTTTCTTCCATAGATTATACCCTTTTACATATGATCTTTGTTGGTGTTGTTCTAAAGATAAAGGAACTTTCCTTCACGTATGGTGCGAACACAATCGGATTAAACTTTTCTTAGAATTGGTCAAGAGCATCTCCAACATCTCTGGCACCAATTGGACCAGTTGGCACCTTACTACCGATCAATTACGTAGATTGTAATCTTCCACATCTGATCTCTGTTGGAGCTGTTCTAAAGGTAAGGGAACTTTCCTTTACATATGGTGGGAATGTGATTAGCTTAAACCTTTTTGGGAGTTAACAGCATCTCCGATGTTTTGGGTACCAGTTGTACCCCAGAACTTTTCTTCTACACTAGACCAACACAAGTACTTATTAATTCTTACCTAATCAACTCTGCCAAGACTTACATTTCTTTACACTGGAAAGACTCCCCCTTCCTCCCTTGAATGGATAAACACAACCAATTCTGTCTTTCAGATGGAAGAGGCCTGAGTTAGGCCAATGCCTGATCAGCATGGGCATTTTTGCAAAGCTCAGAAGCGATGAACAATCACAGGACAGTAATGCCATTCTACCTACTGCTTCTTGCGTACTATGGTATTTATTTTCTTAATTTTTAGAATTTATGATTTAGCTCTTTTAACCCCAAACATGCCGAGAACCCACCATTATTACTATTTTTTTTTTTTGGCTGAATTCTCAATTTTTTTTCTATTTCTTCATTATAGAGTTCACAACCCAGTTCTCTGGGGGGGCTTGCTTGCTTCAGCACCCAAAACTTGCCTCAAGCTCACGCAGTCTGCTGCATTGGTACTCGTTCTGTGCCAATGGGGCACAATCTGATGTTCTCCTTCTATTTCCTCTATCGATCGAATGTCATTCATTTATATAAAAAAAAATTGAATCAAGAAAACACAGCTGTGTGGCGATTAGATGGCACTGATGATCAAAGGAAATAAATACTTGGTTAGGTGTCCATAAATATTATGCTGACAACTATTCTTGGGGACAAATTAGAAAGCCTTGGCCTGTTTGCAGCTCACAGTCAGTTAGATCCCACCTAATTTTTATAGCTAGTGGACTTACAGCATCCTATAGCCCTTTCTTCCCTGGCCCACTCCTTTCATTCATTGGATTTCAGTTCCTTCAATCGTGAGTCTCTGTATCACATGAGAGCATTACCAAGGACGGTCTGCATGCAAACGCCACCTGCCTAGGAATGCCCAGTCCCATAGACTGACACCTACCCATCAAGGCATTTTGATATTTGCATAACTCCTACCAAGAGGCACCCCACTGTTATGAGGAGTACTGAGGCAGGGTGCTGTGAAGTTTTCAGAAGGTAGAACCCTCCTGACCCCCCTAACCAGCCATAATTTGCCTGCATTGCATAGAGAAGCACAGAGAGTAGTCATCATGTTGATGAAGAGGGAGGAGGGAGCCAGGAAAGCCAATATATATTCAACTGTAGGGAAAATAAATGACATCAAGGTTGAGTTTACATCTTCTTTCACATTTATGGAGGAGGGTTTGCTATTCCCCCCCCCCCCCCCGGGTCCTGTCTCGTATGAGCCTGTTAGGGGAACCTTGAAGGGAGACAATCCATGGACTCCATATTTCCTTCAGTCAGCAGCCATGAATAATTAACGCTTCTCAGTACTCAGATGAAGCTCCAGATGCGAGGTAAGAGAGTTAAAGTTTTAATGGTTGCACTGGGCGACGTTCCCAGTACTCCACCACCGACACCGCATGGAGGGCATAAAGCTGGCGCTTAGTGATCTCGTATCTCTACAACAATTAGGCACTTAACTCTCCTTTTACTACATTGACGTGACTTGTGGGAATAACTAGTTTTCTCTTTTATTGAGCAATATTTTGTATGGAAAATGTAGTGTGCACAGCTGGGACTAGAAGATAGGTACAGCTGAAGGATAAGCATGCGTTAAAAAGATGCCTCATAATCCAGGGCCCCGCCCCATTATATACTGTGCCTTGCAAAAGTATTTACCCCCCCCCCCCCGGCATTTTTCGTGTTTTGTTGCCTCACAACCCGGAATTAACATGGATTGTTTGAGGATTTGCATCATTTAATTTACAGAACATGCCCACAACTTTGAAGATGTTTTTTTTTTTTTATTGTGAAGCAAACAACAAATAGGACAAAATAACAGAAAAAGTCAATGTGCATAACTATTCACCCCCCTAAAGTCAATACTTTGTAGAGCCACCTTTTGCAGCTATCACAGCTCCAAGTCGCTTTGGATAAGTCTCTATGAGCTTGCCACATCTTACCACTGGGATTTTTGCCCATTCCTCCTTGCAAAACTGCTCCAGCTCCTTCAAGTTGGATGGTTTGCGCTTGTGAACAGCAATCTTTAAGTCTGACCACAGATTGGATTGAGGTCTGGGCTTTGACTAGGCCATTCCAACACATTTACATGATTCCCCTTAAACCACTCAAGTGTTGCTATAGCAGTGTGTTTGGGGTCATTGTCCTGCTGGAAGGTGAACCTCCGTCCTAGCCTCAAATAACACACAGAGTGCTACAGGTTTTTCTCAAGAATATCCCTGTATTTAGCACCATCTATCTTTCCCTCAACTCTGACCAGTTTCCCAGTTCCGACTGCTGGAAAACATCCCCACAGCATGATGCTGCCACCACCATGTTTCACAGTGGGGATGGTGTTCTTTGGGTGATGTAATGTGTTGGGTTTGCGCCAGACATAGCGTTTTCTTTGATGGCCATAAAGTTCAACTTTAGTCTCATCAGACCAGAGCACCTTCCTCCATACATTTTGGGAGTCTCCCACATGCCTTTTCGCAAACTCAAAACTTGCCATTTTGTTTTTTGCTGAAAGTAATGTCTTTCTTCTGGCCACTCTGCCATAAAGCCCAACTCTATGGAGCATACGTCTTATTGTCGTCCTATGTACAGATACTCCAGTCTCTGCTGTGGAACTCTGCAGCTCCTCCAGGGTTACCTTAGGTCTCTGTGCTGCCTCTCTGATTAATGTCCTCCTTGCCCGGTCCGTGAGTTTTAGTGTGCAGCCGTCTCTTGGCAGGTTTGCTGTTGTGCCATGTTTTTTCCATTTGGTTATTTTAGATTTGATGGTGCTCCTAGGGATCATCAAAGATTTGGATATTTATTTATAACCTAACCCTGACTTGTACTTCTCAACAACATTGTCCCTTACTTGTTTGGAGAGTTCCTTGGTCTTCATGGCAGTGTTTGGTTAGTGGTGCCTCTTGCTTAAGTGTTGCAGCCTCTGGGGCCCTTAAAAAAGGTGTGTATATGTAATGACAGATCATGTGACACTTAGGGGGTTATTTACGAAAGGCAAATCCACTTTGCACTGCAAGTGCACTTGGAAGTGCAGTCGCTGTAAATTCGAGGGGGACATGCAAGAAAAATAAAAACAGCATTTTAGGTTGCACATGATTGGATGATAAAATCAGCAGAGCTTCCCCTCATTTCAGCTCTACCCCTCAGATTTACAGCAACTGCACTTCCAAGTGCACTTGCAGAGTGGATTTGCCTTTCGTAAATAACCCCCTTAGATTGCACACAGGTGGACATCATTTCACTAATTATGTGACTTCTGAAGGTAATTGGTTGCACAGAGCTTTTTATGGGCTTCATAACACAGGGGGTGAATACATACGCACATGCCAATTATCAGTTTTTTATTTCTGAAAAATAGTTTTATGTATAAACTTTTTTAATTTTACTTCACCAACTTAGACTATTGTGTTCTGATCCATCACATATAATTCAGATTTAAAAAACACTGAACTAAAGGCTGTAATGTAACAAAATAGGAAAAAAAGCCAAAGGGGTGAATAATTTTGCAAGGCACTGTATTCGTTAAGTAAAATTACAGACTCCAGGGTTTGACTTTCCGTTCTTCTCAATGTCTGGCCTACCCAGGCCTGTGCCATGGCAAACGTGGCCTCTTCTTAAATGTCTGAACATGACCATAGGAGACTGGTCATGCTTGATTCATGCTTAGAATGGTCTGTTGGCAGTGGGGCACCTGCCAGGGGAATCCACCTCCATGATGTGAAGTACCTGTGCTGAAGCCATGCTTCATTTATGCTTGCAATCGTCTGATGGTGGTGAGGCACTTGCCAGGGGAATCCTGGAATGTCAGTCAGCATTGTAAAGCATGTAAAGTTTAAGTCAATGAAAAAATATGGCAGACAAGGAATTGTGTATCCCATGATGGGCAACTGTGGTCCCTTGGCAGGAGTTGGAATGTGGCCAACACCATTTGCGCAGTCTCTGCAGCTGCACAAAGACCCTCCAGGACTATTTATTCTAGATGTGTGACAGTGCCTGCCCAGGCTTGTACCATGGCAAATGTGGCTTCTTCTGAAATATCTATGGAGCATGACTAGGGGACTTGCCATTCTTCATCCATGCTTAGAATGGTCTGTTGGTGGTAGCACTGGTAGATTTATGATCTACCATCTGATAGGTAAATTTAGTGAATTGCTCGTTAGGGACGTTAGATTTGCCTCTGTTCCAGCTTGGCTGACGTTGCGTGTGGTTCCACACTGAGCCGGTGGGTGTCGCTGTTACCATTGGCTGGTGTTGGAAGGGCAACGTGTCGAAGTGTATGGATGCTCCTCTGTCCCGGAGACAACTCGGTGGAGGTGGTCCTCCGAGTTGCATTCTGGGAGAGGGTATTTAAGGGACAGACACCATGTTTTGGGGTTCGTTTTACAGCCACCTGCTGGCCCTTCTGGCTGACAGGTATGCGTTAGAGTGCTACCTCGTGGTCCTCCGTTCCGGAGGCCCGCGCCGCTGTGGCGCGTAGGTGGGCCCAGAAGCATGTCTGGGGCCTACCACAGCAGCCGATGAATGGTCCTGAGCTGTCTATCCAGAGTGAAGAAGCTGGACAGCCGAGAAGATCCCAGGGGAGGACCCGTCATGGAAGGATCATGCAGAGTGCTGGTCTGGAGAGGGGACTGGAGACTCGGTTGGAGGACGTATCCTAAAGTAGTTCTACAGCATAGTACTGCCGGGTTGGCTTAGAGGTCCAAGTACTGTGTCTGACATTCACTGCAGAAATTTAATACATCCTGTGGCAGAGGATCGTACGGGTTTATTTCAAGCAAGTCTGTGGCAGAGACTTTTGTTCGTGCTACATACTGGCTGCTAGGCTAGTGAGACAGGCCTATCCAGGCGAGCAAAGATTGTGTCCCACAAGGGGATTGCATCCGATTACAATATTCAACTTTAAGGGACGTTCTCAAGAATCCTAAAGAAAAGTATTTGAGCTTCCCTGCAGCTTCTCTCCTGCCTCTTTCCTGCTACTTCCTTCGTTACTTGGTTCAATAAAGCATTGAAAACGTACTCAAGTGTTGGTGCTTAAATCGTCCAGAGGTAAACTCAACGGAACCCTAGACCCGATGCCGGTGAAAAAGGGGTGTCGAGAGTGAAGGTAACAAGCCCGCTTAAACCAGCAGCTCCACCGAGAGTTATTGCTACATGTGGGGGCTCGTCCGGGATTTGTTGACCATCGGTTCTCGCAGCCCAGAGAGGTGTTTCACAGGCAGTTTACGGTGAGAGCTGGACTTTGTCAAATTTTTCAGGAAGAGAAGAGGTTAAAAGTTGCAGGACTTTATTTCTGAATGCGTAGGCGGCGGGCGCCAGTAAAAGCCCGGGAGCTACGTGATCAGAAGAACAAGTGGGAGGAGCCTACCCTACTTGATACCGCATGGAACGCATGTATGTGTTTGGCGCCAGAGAAGAAGAGAGGCCTTGTGATCGTGCTGAGAAGATCAGAGTATGGCCATGTCATTTTCGGCGATGTAGCCAATTATGGGACCAAAAATGTTCCCTGCAAGCACCGCGTTGAATACTGTGCTGACCGTAACCCTGCTTACGGATACTGGTGTTCGTCTGAAGCCACAGGGGAGGTTTGTTCTGTATACCTCAGGAGATATTGAGGGACTGGGCATGATTTGCCATAAATGTGAAGGACTGGCCGTACATCTCCGTCCATTTGGTCGATGTCCGCAATGTGGAGAGTATTTGTTTGTGGTGGAGCAACCTACCATGTCGCCCTGTGCTTATCGAGTGGATTGGGCAACAGGTATCGTCACAGTAGAAGCTGCTATTACTACGGAGAGAGAGAGCGGCAGGCCGTCACTTTGCCTGTTGTTGCCGAAAATGTTCCGGGGAGAGACACTGCTGTTGCCGTCTCATCAGCGGACATTGCTTTGAATTCTGAGTCTACCACGCCGGTCTCTGTTGTACCTGTACAAAGGAAGGTGGGATATGTGAAGGCTTCCTACGGCCGTGGCTGAGGCCTACCCCCGAGGCCTACCCCGAGGCTACCAGAACCGGATCCAGCAAAGTCCACGACAGGAACGGGTAAGCAGCGGGTGGGGAATGTCGGATCTTTCCGGTGATGATGACCTGTTTGAGACTATGTCACAAGAGCTGTTATGGTCACGAGGCGAAGACATCGCCTCTGCTATGACTTTACCTGAATGGACAGCCCTGAGTTCTGGGAAGATGTCACCCTGTGTGGAGCCACACAGCACTGTAAATGAGACTTTGTCAAAAGTTGTTAGTTCACTACAGACACCGGCTGGGTCTATGGTGAGCAAATCCTTGGATTCCTGTGTGCCTCCTGGTATGGGAAAGAACAGATCCTTGCCCAAACTTGCACGTTTGCAGAGAATGTTAAACAAGCGTGTCGCTACGGAGTATGGCTTGGAGTTTCCCTATGTCCCTCAGGACGTAATGCAAGTGATTGAAGTTAACCGGGAACTTTGGTACAGTGAAGCTGTTTGGGACTACTTGTCTGTGCCTAAGCCTTTCCGAAAGACTGGATGTTCTGTTAAAATGGATGAACGTTTTAGTGGATGTTTTATGCACTGGAACTTCGGTCGGCACATCTATGCTGACAAAGTGGTCATCTGCAGGCCCGGAAAAGATGACGCTGTATATTTCATTACCACAGTGGATAAACTGGGAAAGACACTGACCTTGCCAGATCCCCGGTTTTATTGGTAACTATGGACAAAAGAACTTTGAAGTTAGTTAGTTAGTTAGTTAGTTAGTGTAAGTATAAAGAGATCTCCGTGGTCAAGGTCTGGATATTCATCTCAGTGTTTCAAATCCAAGGACTTCTTTTTGCTAGCCGGATTTCTTTCATGTGAAAAAAAAATTATACAGGGATGGACTCCTAAAGATTATTTTTGATAATAGATTATGGGAAGAGAGTCTCATTTTTAAATGAGGCTTTGCTCCTGAAATTGTACAGGATATGTGGGTGTTTAACATGTTTTCCTTTTCAGGAACCATTTTATCTCCTATCAAGCTGTTAGGATTTTCAGCTAGATAGATAGTGAGGTTATGTACAGTCATAGGATGGTTTTGTTTACGGACGTGAACATATTGTTTTATAGATGTTAATCTCATAATGTCTTTCCACTGTCTTTCCTTCTTATCTATCTTTCAAATTTTAAGCTCAAATACCTACTCCCAGGCTTGGGAGTTATTATCATTATTTTTGGACAGACGTTGGGGACAACGTCTATTGTAGTGGGGGGAGTATATAGCGCTGGTAGATTTATGATCTACCATCTGCTAGGTAAATTTAGTGAATTGCTCGTTAGGGAAGTTAGATTTGCCTCTGTTCCAGCTTGGCTGAGTTGCGTGTAGTTCCACACTGAGCCGGTGGGTGTCGCTCTTACCATTGGCTGGTGTTGGAAGGGCAACGTGGCGAAGCGTATGGATGCTCCTCTGTCCCGGAGACAACTCGGTGGAGGTGGTCCTCCGAGTTGCATTCTGGGAGAGGGTATTTAAGGGACAGACGCCATGTTTTGGGGTTCGTTTTACAGCCACCTGCTGGCCCTCCTGACCCTACTGGCCGACAGGTATGCATTAGAATGCTACCTCGTGGTCCTCCGTTCCGGAGGCCCGCGCCGCTGCGGCGCGTGGGTGGGCCCAGAAGCATGTCTGGGGCCTACCACAGCAGCCGAGGAATGGTCCTAAGATGTCTATCCAGAGTGAAGAAGCTGGACAACCGAGAAGATCCCAGGGGAGGACCCGTCATGGAAGGATCATGCAGAGTGCTGGTCTGGAGTGGGGCCTGGTGACTCGGTTGGAGGACGTATCCTAAAGTAGTTCTACAGCATAGTACTGCCGGGTTGGCTTAGAGGTCCAAGTACTGTGTCTGACATTCACTGCAGAAATTTAATACATCCTGTGGCAGAGGATTGTACGGGTTTATTTCAAGCAAGTCTGTGGCAGAGACTTCTGTTTGTGCTACGTACTGGCTGCTAGGCTAGTGAGAGAGGCCTATCCAGGCGAGCAAAGATTGTGTCCCGCAAGGGGATTGCATCCGATTACAATATTCAACTTTAAAGGACGTTCTCAAGAATCCTAAAGAAAGGTATTTGAGCTTCCCTGCAGCTTCCCTCCTTCCTCTTTCCTGCTACTTCCTTTGTTACTTGGTTCAATAAAGCATTGAAAACGTACTCAAGTGTTGGTGCTTAAATCGTCCAGAGGTAAACTCAACGGAACACTAGACCCGGTGCCGGTGAAACAGGGGTGTCGAGAGTGAAGCTAACAAGCCCGCTTAAACCAGCAGCTCCACCGAGAGTTATTGCTACACTTGGAATGGGTTGTTGGTGGTGGGGCACCTGCCTGGGGAATCCACCTCCATGGACATTGGGTGTGAAGTTCTTGTGCCGAAGCCTTGCATCATTTCTGCTTGGAGTAATCTAATGGGGCACTGATGAGGCACTTGCCAGGGGAATCCTTGAAGGTCAGTCAGCATTGTGTATAAAGTTAAGGCCAGTGGAAAATATGGTGGACAGGGAATTGTGTATCTTATGGTGGACAACTGTGGGTCCCTGGGCAGGGGTTGGAAGGTGGCCATTTTCATATGCACAGCCTCTGTAGCTGCACCAAGTCCCTCCAGGACTATTTATTCTAGATGTGGGACTGTGCCTGCCCAGGCTTGTGCCATGGCAAATGTGACTTCTTCTGAAATGTCTACCGAGCATGACCGTAGGGGACTGGCCATGGTTCATCCATGCTTAAAATGGTCTGTTGGTGGTTGGGCACTTGCCAGGGGAATTCACCTCCATGGAAATTGGGTATTAAGTTCTTGTGCTGAAGCCATGCTTCACTTAGGCTTGAAATGGTCTGTTGGTGGTGGGGCACCTGGCAGTGGAATCCACCGCCATGAACATTGGGTGTGAAGTTCTTGTGCGGAAGCCATGCTTGATCTGTGCTTGGAATGGCCTGTGGGTGGTGGGGCACTTGCCAGGGCAATCCAATTCCATTGACATTGGGTGTGAAGGTCTTGTGCTGAAGCCATGCTTCATCCAAGCTTGGAATGGTCTGATGCTGGTGTAGCACCTGCAAAGGGAATCCTTGAAGGTCAGACAGCATTGTGTGTAAGGTTCAGGCCAACAGTGTAGAATCTTCTTTATCACATGTCACAGCGGCTCCAACACTCTATGCAAGCCTTCTCGATGGTGATTCCATTTCTTCTACCGACAATCATTTCCCACTGTGTTGTAAGCCTGATATATCAGTTTTGGTGGTCATCTTTGTAAACTAACTCGGTGATGTGCATGTTTGTTGAATATTCAACCTACTGGACAAGAGATAAAAATGTTCCATGAGGGCAGATTCACACTAAAGAGTTCCATTGTGGTATATTAAAGAACATATGTGAACATGTGTTATGGCATGCATTATTATTTGTTTAGGTAAGCAGCCCATTCATTATGAATGGAAGGTCAATGCACCACAACAGAAGAAAAAATGTGCATGACCCTTTTTTTACATCACAACACACAGTTGTTGTCATGCCACAATGCACAAGTGTGAATGGGCCCTCAACACCAGTCCAAACCTTTCAGGGCCTGTTCACACTTGGGCACGTGTCAATGTACTTTACCACCATGAATGGCAGTACCCCTGCTCTATGTACAGTGTGTTGCACTGCCATTCAATGCGAATGGCACCCCAGACTGTTTTACAGTAGAGCCCAATGAACAGCATTGTGGTGCTCTGTGTTGTAAAAAAAATGTCATTCTTCATTTGTGCTATGTTGGCAGCCCATTCATAATGAATGCACAGCCTTAAGGCATTCCATAATGCACGTTAACATGTGCATTACAATACCGCAACAGCAGGGCTTTTTTTCTCAGAAAATAGGTGCAGGAACTCACCCTCCCCAGCCAACTCTCCACCCCTAATTCTGTCGTTCCATGGGGAGAGAAGTAAAGCAGCGCCAAATCCGCGTAGGCCCAAAAGGCACAGAGTGCAGCACTTAGGAGCGCATAACACACAGGGCTCAGGAAAGTGTACTCTGAAGTGATAATGTGTGTGTTTCACACAGGGCACAGAAAAAAAAAATCGGCGGACAGCACTTACATATCTCCCCCAATGTAACCATCTATTTCTCACCTTTGTGCCCCCCATTCAATCTTCACCTTGTCCACAGCTGACCTATGCCCCCTTCCACAGCTCACCTCTTCTTCCGCCCGTCTGCAGCTAACTTCTTCTGCTCCCCCATCCACAGCTCACCTCCTCTTTCCCCTGTCCACAGCTCACCTCTTCTTCCGCCCGTCTGCAGCTAACTTCTTCTGCCCACCCATCCACAGCTCACCTCCTCTTTCCCCTGTCCACAGCTCAGCTCTTTCCCCTGTCCACAGCTCACTTCTTCTTTCCCCTGTCCGTAGGTCACTTCTTCCCTCCTGTCCGCAGCTCACCTCTTCTTCCCTCCTGTCCACAGCTCACCTTTTCTTCCCTCCTGTCCACAGCTCACCTCTTCTTCCCTCCTGTCCACGGCTCACCTCTTCTTCCCTCCTGTCCACGGCTCACCTCTTCTTCCCTCCTGTCCACGGCTCACCTCTTCTTCCCTCCTGTCCACAGCTCACCTCTTCTTCCCTCCTGTCCACGGCTCACCTCTTCTTCCCTCCTGTCCACGGCTCACCTCTTCTTCCCTCCTATCCACGGCTCACCTCTTCTTCCCTCCTGTCCACGGCTCACCTCTTCTTCCCTCCTGTCCACGGCTCACCACTTCTTCCCTTCTGTCCACGGCTCACCACTTCTACCCTCCTGTCCACGGCTCACCACTTCTTCCCTCCTGTCCACGGCTCACCTCTTCTTCCCTCCTGTCCACGGCTCACCACTTCTTCCCTCCTGTCCACGGCTCACCACTTCTTCCCTCCTGTCCACGGCTCACCACTTCTTCCCTCCTATCCACAGATCATCACTTCTTCCCTCCTGTCCACAGCTCACCACTTCTTCCCTCCTGTCCACAGCTCACCACTTCTTCCCTCCTGTCCACGGCTCACCACTTCTTCCCTCCTGTCCACGGCTCACCACTTCTTCCCTCCTGTCCACGGCTCACCTCTTCTTCCCTCCTGTTCACGGCTCACCTCTTCTTCCCTCCTGTCCATGGCTCACCTCTTCTTCCCCCCTGTCCACGGCTCACCACTTCTTCCCTCCTGTCCACGGCTCACCACTTCTTCCCTCCTGTCCACGGCTCACCACTTCTTCCCTCCTGTCCACGGCTCACCTCTTCTTCCCTCCTGTCCAAGGCTCACCTCTTCTTCCCTCCTGTCCACAGCTCACCTCTTCTTCCCTCCTGTCCACGGCTCACCTCTTCTTCCCTCCTGTCCACGGCTCCCCTCTTCTTCCCTCCTGTCCACGGCTCATCTCTTCTTCCCTCCTATCCACGGCTCACCTCTTCTTCCCTCCTATCCACGGCTCACCTCTTCTTTCCCCTGTCCCTCCTCAATTCTGCACCCCTATCCACATGTCATCTTAGCACCCCCCACAACTCACCTTTGTACCCCCTGTCAACAACTCAACTCTGCAGCCCCCACATCTACAGCTTACACCCCCAGTCCACAACTACAGCTTGCCTCTACCCCCCTTCCACATTTCACTCGGGGCACTGACTGACATATAAAAGTGTTCTGGATGGAGAGGACAGGGCTGCCAGAGGTGGCGGAATGCCGCTCCGCCACGTTCCGGCAGAAAAAAAGCCATGCGCAACAGAATGCTTTAGAGCAGTAATCGCCAAACTGCGGCCCTTGGGCCGGATGTGGCCCTTTGCTTGCCTTTATCTGGCTCTTGAGGCACCATGCCTCCCACTGACACTAATAATAATGATTGGGCACCATTGCTCCCACAGACACCAATAATAGGGCACCACTACTCTCACAGATACCAATGATAGGGCATTATTCTTCCCAACAACACCAATGATGGGGCACTATTGCTTCCACAAACACCAAAGATCGGGCACCATTTCTGCCACAGACACCAATGATAGGGCACCATTATTTCCACAGACACCAATTATGGGGCACCATTGCTCCACAGACACCAATGATGGGGCACCATTGCTTCCACAGACACCAATGATGGAGCATTATTCCTACCAATGACACCAATTATGGAGCACCATTGCTCCCACGGATACCAATGATGGGTTACCATTACTCCCACAAACATCAAAGATCGGGCACCATTTCTGCCACAGACACCAATAATGGGGCACCATTACTCCCACAGACTCCAATGATGGGGCACCACTGCTTCCACAGCCATCAATGATGGGGCACCATTGCTTCCACAGCCACCAATAATGGGGCACCATTGCTTCCATAGACACCAATGATGAGCACAATTGCTTCCACAAACACCAAAGATCGGGCACCATTCCTGCCACAGACTCAAATTATGGGGCATCATTATTTCCACAGACACCAATGATGGGGCACCATTGCTCCACAGACACCAATGATGGGGCACCACTACTTCCACAGATACCAATGATGGGGCATTATTCCTACCAATGACACCAATTATGGAGCACCATTGCTACCACGGATACCAATGATGGGCACCATTGCTTCCACAGACACCAATGATGGGGCACCATTGCTTCCACAGACACCAATGATGGGGCACCATTGCTTCCACAGACACAAATGATGGGGCACCATTGCTTCCACAGGAGCTGTCTCACCTATAGGTGTGGACCAAGGATTAGAGACGAACTAGGTTAGATAAACCAAGGCACGTTCTTATTAGTGGTTTAGGAGTGGTACCACCCCGTGGTTGAGCAACACTTTTACTTCCCCCCATTTGCTACCCTCTTTAGCTGCAGAGGCAGTGCCCGAGGTGGGGTTATTTTGACAAAATTGATTTTGATTCAAACTTACCGTTTACAAACTTTTGCTGAACTGCGCTGATTGAAAGACTTCTGCGAAATGATCTACATTTTTCTTTATTTAGAGGCTGTTTTTTTGAGGGGGGAGTTGGGAAGAGAAGGGGGTTCAATATATTTTTTTTTCTTTCAATTTTTTTCTCTATTTTATTACTATTTTGCTTTTCTTTTTTTTATTCTGTATTTGATCATTTTTTTTTTCTTTTCTATATTTAATCATTTTTTTTCTGAAAAAAAAAACCTTGATAAGGAACTGGCTCCCCTGTAAAAAAAAAAAAAAATCTGTAATCCAGGATTGCCCTTGATTCAAATACTCACCTACCCAGTGGATCCAGCCCTGCCCTGCCCTGCTGTAATCCATTCATCAGCAGTCCGGGTGCCGTGCCGCCATTTTGGTCCCCTGTATAATGAATGGAATCATGTTGTTGCTTTTAAACTTTGGCGGGACTGAAAATGGCTTTCCTGGAGTATATAATGGCTGTTTGAACAGGTGGTGATGAGCTGAGGACTAATAGAGGATGAGTCTCGCAGTCAGTGAGTGATAAGGAGATTAATGTTCACAGACAGACACAGGAACGCTTTGCTAGGCCGCCTAATTG
Source organism: Aquarana catesbeiana (assembly GCF_042186555.1). NCBI lineage: Eukaryota > Metazoa > Chordata > Amphibia > Anura > Ranidae > Aquarana > Aquarana catesbeiana. The sequence goes on along the minus strand of NC_133325.1, from coordinate 16,769,778 downwards.
AAGCTGATTTGACATTTTGATGCCGGCTCAAGGTAATAAACATCCAGTGTGTTGGAACACAGATGCCGAGTGAGCCACGCACATTAAATATTGTGTTTTATGGTAATCCGTCCTGCTGTAACCCTTTCACATCAGGCAGGTAGGCTAGACCGGAATGGTTCTAGCAGGAGTGCTTCCTTATGTTGTAATATTCTGCTTGTATAGAAAGAGAGATGGGTGTGGAAGACCAGCTAAATCTCACCTAACTAGCAACTGATTGGTCACCAAAACTACATAGGAGGCCCAAAAATAAAGGATGGAGAGGTAAAGCCAAACTCCGGCCAACCAATGACACTCTAGGGCCAAGACCTATGGCTTCATTTATTGCTATGGAGTTGGTGGCTGGCCCCCACCAGGGAAACACATGATCCGGGGCAGGTGACATGCAGGATCACCCCCAGCATTCAGGAGAGGACAGAAGTCTGCCTCCTGGAGACCTTCTTTAACTCTCGCCCTTTGCCGGGCTGCTGAGGCCAAAGGGAAGGGTTCTGATATGAAGGGGGCTTTGGGTGATTGGGGGGGGCTCTGCATCTTTGGTCTTGACTGGGGGGCTTTGTGATGGCAGGACTGTACGATTAGGGGTCTGTGATAGGAAGGGGGAGACTGTTGTGATGGAGGACCTCTGATGTGATGGGGGGGGGCTTTGATGTCGGGGTGGGACTTTTGATATGTTTGGGGACCTCTGGTGTGTTTGGGAGGCCTCTGATGTAAAGGTGGACCTTTGATTTGATGGGAGAGCCTTTGATGTGATGGGGGGCTCTGATGTTGATGGGGGGCCCCTGATGTAAAGGGCGGTCTCTGATGTGATGGGGGCACCTCTGATGTAATGGGGGGCCTCCGATGTGAAGGGGGAACTCTGATGTAAAGGGCAGAGGGCTCTTTTGTGATGAGGGGGCCACTTATGTGATGAAGGGAACTCAACGTTGTTGTGTGCATTGTCCAAGGCTCAGGTTTCCCATTGGTAACATTTACTATTTTTACTCATTTTAGACTTTGGGATATAGCATACTTTTTAAAGGGTGCCGTGGCTTTGGAAATTTTTGTTAAAAGCTTCTTTAAAGTCCATTGTACCCTAAAAAAACAACAAAAATACTTTCATTCCATTTTCTCCACCGAGTCCATTGCATTCCACTAAAGTGGCAAAATCTCCCAATTTTCACTTAATTTTTGTGAAAATTAAAAATTATCCTAGTTTTGTTTATCCCCAGTCTGAGATACGCCCCAACATGTATAGCAATGTAGTTGCTCATGGAATATGTTCCTTACACTCACTGGCCTCTTGGATGATCAGTGAAATGTCTTCAACATTACAGAAGTCCAGCTGGATGTCTTCATCTACTATTAGCTACACCAGGACCTGAATAAATGGGAACCTTCACACAAAAACTTGGAATGATTTGACCACAATTTGGAGTTTTCTTGATGCCAGAACAGTGTATTCTGACAGTGGGGGAAGTCTCTGTCAGAATACCATGGCTCAGTGAAAAGGATCCCCCCATCCACATTGAGTGTGTGGATAGGGGAATCGGGTCTTTTTTTGTTAAACCCGCTGGTTGAACAAAAAAAATGACTGATGTATGGGTTGCCTTACTTCCTCACCACAGGCTTCCTTTAAGACTTTGTCATGTTTTCTTTTAGAAGAGTTGGGGAGAGGGTGGTTCAGGGCTTCAGTCTTCTATCTAAGCTTTATCCTAACCTTACCTTTAGCACACAACGTAAGCTACTTGCCTCTAAATTGAATCCTAACCCTACCACTAACCTCAACCATTAGCCCAAGGCCAAACCCTTCCCAAAACCTTACTATTCTTACCCACAACTTAATCCTCACCTTTAACCTCAACCCTAATCCTACCACTAATCCTGTACCTTCAACCTCAACCATCAGGCCAAGGTCAAACCCTTTGCCAAACCTTACTTTTTACTCAAAACTTAATCCTTACCTCCAACCTAAACCCTAACCCTACCACTAATCCTGAACCTTCAACCTCAACTATTAGCTCAAGGTCAAATCCTTCCTTCAAACCTTACTTCTTACCCACAATTTAATCCTTACTTCCAACCTCAAACCTAGTCCTACCGCTAATCCTGAACCTTCAACCTCAACTATTAGGCCAAGGTCAAACCCTTCCCCTAACCTTACTATTCTTACTCACAACTCAGTGCTTACCTCCAACATCAACCCTAACCCTACCACTAATCCTGAACCTTCAACCTCAACCATCTGCCAAAGTTCAAACCCTTTCCCAAACCTTACTCTTTACTCACAACTTAATCCTTACCTCCAACCTCAACCCTAACCCTACCACTAATCCTGAACCTTCAAGCTCAACCATTAGCTCAAGGTCAAATCCTTCCTTCAAACCTTACTCTTTACCCACAACTTAATCCTTACTTCCAACCTCAAACCTAGTCCTACCACTAATCCTGAACCTTCAACCTCAACTATTAGGCCAAGATCAAACCCTTATCATAACCTTACTATTCTTACTCACAACTAAATCCTCACCTCCAACCTCAACCCTAACCCTACCACTAATCCTGAAGCTTCAACCTCAACCCTCGGTCCAAGGTTAAACTCTTCCCCAAACCTTACTTTTTACTCACAACTTGTTAGCCTATTATACAATAGCTCAGCTGCAAGGATTCCCCAAAATAAGGGAGCAGTACCAAGCTTGGTTTGGTATTGTAATGTCTTCAGACTTAATTTTGCTCTCTTTTGGGTTAGATGGATGCAAACGGGAATCTATAATTTGTACAGGTGTTGAGAGTCCACCTAGTTATTCAGCTTTCAAATCTGCCTCAGTCAGCTTTATTATTCTTCCAACACCAACAAAACATAATCAGCACTTCTGGCATTAAGTAACTTAGGCAGCATGCCCATGGCAGTAAAACTCACACAAAAGAATAAATCCTAGCTGTTTTGGCTCTAATTACACCTCAAAATCCCTTTATAGCGAAGAAATTGTATTTGTTACCAGATCTCCAAAACCCAATAGCTCTTACTTACAAATCTGCCACCACACAGTGCCTCTGTGTAGAGCAACATGCTCTAGCCTCTCCAAGGTTTGCAAGACTTTGGGCTCTTTCACACAGGTTTTGAATTCTACAGCAGCCTTAAAACGCATCCACGCACCTAATGAACATTTTTGTTGCTCTGCACAGGTGTTCATGTTCATGTTAGATGTGTATTTTTAAACTTGTCCAAGGCTAAAATGGGAAATGATAATTTTTGATGCTTTGCAACCGTACCTTAAACACATGCTAAATGCTATAGGTGCTTTTACAATATGTTAGTGGTGCATTTCAATAGAAGTGAGCAAAGGACAATCACAACTATGGCATTATTGGCTCTAATTACTCCAGCTCCTTAAAGTAGAAGTTCACCCTGGAATTACTCTATGAACATTAAACAGCCATATAACACATTTACCTTGATAAACACACAGCATCATGTTTGATGTCTGTTTCTGTTACCTGACCATTTAAAAATGACACCATGCAACTCATGGTGTCGTCCATCCCAGCTCATGCTATATAAAGCTGGCCATAGACGACTAAACCGATAGATTCCTCCACCAACACAAAAGAGGTGGATGGAAGAACTAAAATATCATAAAGACGTATGTAAAGCTTTCTATTTCCTGTGTAAAGTGTTGCAGAGCTACCAAAATTAATGAATAAATATTTGCAGCTGTAAAATCTAATATGTTGATTTTCTTTTTACTCATAAATAAAACAAACTCAGTAGTAGATCTTAGGTTAGGACTTGGCAGATCTCCTTTGAGACAGATTCGAAAAAAAATTCAGGTCATCCCTGCTGTGATATCTTTGCTGTCCTCAGAGCAATGTAAGACGTATTACCTGGGGTATATGCAGGTGCAATTACGAGGACAGGATGTTGGTTTATGTCTGCCGCTGTGAGATTATAATATTGGCGTTGATGAGACTTGTTCATCTTGTGAAATTCAATGCCAAGAGCACAAAATGTCAATTAGGCGGTTGTTTGGTTGGCACAGATGGGCTCAGATGGCGGTGATTCGGTGCCAACAGACATATAATTACTGCACTAGCAGATATCGCAGAGTTCAGAGCATCAGCTAATGAGATAATCCGAGGAGACTGTCAATCACTTATTGCTGAGGCCTTGGGACATGTCCGGAATTTGTGTCCCAGGTTCAGAGAACAAATACAGCAAGGAATGTACACCATAACAAAATATATTAGGAATATGACATTCATGCTGTGGGACTGGGAGCTAGTTTAGGAGTTAAATTGGTTAAGAATTAAGGTTATGGCAACAATTTGGATTTAGGCAGGGGTGTGGAGTTTATGTTGAAGGTTTAGGATTAGTGGTAGGGTTAAAGTTGAGGTCGGAAGTAAGGATTAGGATGTGGGTAAGAAGTAAGGTTTGAAGGAAGGATTTGACCTTAAGCTAATGGTTGAGGTTGAAGGTTCAGGATTTGTGGTAGGGTTAGGGTTGAAGTTGGAGGTGAGGATTAAGTTGCGGGTAAGAAGTAGGTTTTGGTAGAAGGATTTGACCTTGAGGTTAAGGTTGAAGGTTCAGAACTAGTGGTAGGGTTAGGGTTGAGGTTGGAGGTGAGGATTAAGTTGTGGGTAAGAAGTAAGGTTTGGAGGAAGGATTTGACTTTGAGCTAATGGTTAAGGGTTAGGGTTAAAGTTGGAGGTGAGGATTAAGTTGTGGGGAAGAAGTAAAGTTTGGTGGAAGGATTTGACCTTGAGCTAATGGTTAAGGTTGAAGGTTCAGAATTAGTGGTGGGGTTAGGGTTGAGGTTGGAGGCGAGGATTAAGTTGCGGGTAAGAAGTAAGGTTTGGAGGAAGAATTTGACCTTGAGCTAATGGTTAAGGTTGAAGGTTTAGAATTAGTGGTAGGGTTAGGGTTGAGGTTGGAGGTGAGGATTAAGTTGTGGATAAGAAGTAAGGTTTGGAGGAAGGGTTTGACATTGAGCTAATGGTTGGGGTTTGTGGTACGGTTAGAATTCAGGTTTGAGGTAAGGATTATGTTGTGGGTAAGAAGTAAGGTTTGAAGGTTCAGAATTAGTGATATGATTAGTGTTAAGGCTGGTGGTAAGGATTAAGTTGTGGGTTAGAAGTAAGGTTTGGGGGAAGGATTTTACTTTGAGCTAATAGTTGAGGTTGAAGGTTCAGTTTTAGGTTTAGGGTTGAGGTTGGAGGTGAGGATTAAGTTGTGGGTAATAAGTACAATTTGAAAGAAGGGGTTTAACCTTGAGCTTAATGGTTGAAATTAGTGGTATGGTTAGGATTCGGGTTAGAGATAAGGCTTAGGATGTGAATAAGGAGAAATGTTTGGAGGAAGGGTTTGCCCTTGAGCTAATGGTTGAGGTCAGTGGTAGGGTTGTGGTTCAGGTTGGTGGTAGGGATTGAGTTGTGAATAAGAACTAAGGTTTGGTGGAAGGGTTTGACCTTGAGCCTAATGGTTGAGATTAGTGGTAGGGTTAGGATTCACTTTGGAGATAAGGATTAAGTTGTGAATAAGAAAAAAGGTTTGGTGGAAGGGTTTGACCTTGAGCCTAAGGCCAGCCATATATAGTGCACATTTCTTTCCTGCAGCCTTGAGATCTCAATGTTTGAGATTAGTGGTAGGGTTAGGATTCACTTTGGAGATAAGGATTAAGTTGTGAATAAGAAGAAAGGTTTGGTGGAAGGGTTTGACCTTGAGCCTAAGGTCAGCCATATAGTGCACATTTCTTTCCTGCAACCACGAAGGAAATAAATTTGCACGATTCCCCCATCAACACAGACAGCGCTGACAGGGGAATCCCTCCTGCCAAGCAATTGTCTGCTCCCGGTGAGGGGGCAGGAGTGGGCGGGGGAAGCCGCCCCTGCCAGGAGAAGACGGTGATTATAGCTAGCGTCTATAGCAGCCTCTAGCGATAATTGCAAGAGAATTGGTCACCAAGTGACCCGGGAAACCATAGAGGAACCTGGTTCCTCATGACTTCGCCTCCGACTGCAATGCTGTTGCAGTCAAGCGCCACCTACAGTGGAGAAAATAGACTGCACTTGCCTACACCGGGATTAAAGAAGTAGTCCCACTTTAGTCATGCTTTCTGTTACCCAGGGGGCAACATACATGTAGTACTTTGTCCTGTCTTCGTATGTGATATGTTCCACGGCCAAGATGGTGCTTTTCTCTGTCTCCCAGCACTCTAGGTAATGCTCGCATATGATGCTGAGCCTCCATAATTAGATGGATTGAAAGGAGTGAGCCAAAGATAGACTGGGAAGGACATTCTCCAGCCAGGAAATGAGGCGGTGCTCTATCTGACTTGCTGCAGCTTCTAATGCACATTGTGAGAAGCTCACAGCATGCAGTGAAATCAGAGTAGACCATTTCAGTCCAGGTGAGGAGCTGGTACAAGTGTGCAAGACTGAAGGGAAGGCCGGAGTTCAGAATTAATTTAGATCCTCAACTTGTGACCTGAATAAATAATACTCCCTATTATACCGATCGCTGGTTATGTTTCCAGGATAAATTCTTAATTATGTGAAGGCGGAGATACAAATCGATCAGAAGGATCCGCTAATGTATTTCTTCCTTTCACCAAAGTCTAATTGGAGGGCGATCGCTGTCAGTTATAACGTACGCTACATGAAAATCAGTTGAATTTTTGAAATATTAATGGGGGCCTGATAAATAATTTACCTTAAACCTCCTTCAATCAATTAGCTCCTCCCACTTTGCAGATACTACAGACCATTAATTTGCAGCGTTGATTCTGCTCTAAAGGCTGATTGCCTGCGCTGAGGGAGAGCGGTACAAGGAGTCCTTCACTTTGAATATGACGGAAATTATACCTTTCAGTCCCATGACAGACTAAGGAAGCACACAGGACACAAACGAATACATTATTTATTCTTCGACCCCGGGATTTTTTTACTAGTCAGCTTGTTAAGAGTCACGTTCCACATTTTCTTATTATTTTGTAATTGTATTTTCCTGTATTCGGCTATAATTAACCACAGTCATTAGCAGACCTGTCCTAATTTTACAATTCTCCATGAATAATTTCCTGGCGGGTCACAGTATACAGAATCAGTATCATTTTTCAGAAAAGTTCCACATTTTATCTTCAAAAAACTGTCCTTGAGCTCCAGTACAATGACTCTGCCCAGGCTGAGATTATGTCATCAGTCTGCTGCAGGCAGGGGGAAGCATTTTCCCAGTCTCCTCTTCCCCGGCAGTGCCAGGACAAGGTCATCTAGAGCCCAGGGCGAACATGCCAAACTTTCAACTGTGCCCCCACCAGAATGTATGAGCCTTATGTGCCAGTAAAAATCTCCCCACAAAAACACTGAGCACTTCTCTGCATGCTTCCCCCCTAAGTATAAATTCTCCCTTCTCCCAGTACCTACCTGCCCCATTAATGAAATTCCACTCCCCCCCCACCAGCACAATTCCTCTACCCCAGAATTTTCTCCTCCTAGTACATACCCCCCCCCCCCCACTCCAGATCCCCTCTCCCAGCTCAAATATTTCCTCAAACCTCCTAGCACAAATCTTCCCATAAACACAAATTTCCCTAAATCACCACTCTTAGCACCCCCCCCCCCAATTTCCCCACCTGGAACTATAATTATCCTCTGTCACTCCCAAATTCCCCCTTTCAATGCAAACCCCCCCCCCCCCCCCACCTTCTTGCAGTGTCCTCTCACCTCACATGATACCACTGTGTCCCTCCTGCCCACCCTTTGTCCCAGCCCTGTTCCTGGGTGATTCAAATTCAACTGCAACATTGTAACTATGTAGCAAGTCACAAGGCGCGAGGCTGCAGCAGGGGCTGTTGTGGGTCATACATTTGTGAACACAGCCAGGAACTGCACAGGCACCAGGATTTACAGGACTGTGTTCTTCCTGAGCTGGCATCTCAGTCCACGAAGCAAATGGTGACCCTCGATGATGCCTGAACAAAGATGGTGTCATCCTTCTGAAAACAATGTCAGTGGGACTACTTTGATACTTTGGGGAGGTGGAGAGTGGGGTGAATAGTTTTGGGAGGAGAGAGGGTGGAGATTGGGGTGAATGGTAAGGATTGGGGTGAACGGTTTTGGGGGGTAAAGACTGGGGTGAATAATCCAGAAAGTGGGGGTTGCAGAACAGGGTGAAGAGTTTGGGAAAATGAAGATCGGGGTGAACATTTTGGGATGATGGATATTGCGGCGAATGGTTTGAGATGTAGAGATCAGGGTGAATATTATCGGACGGTTTAAAATTGGGGTGAAGAATTTGGAATGTGGAGATCGGGGTGGATATTTTGGGATAATGGATGTTGGGGTGAATAGTGTAGGAGGTAGAGGTTGGGGTAAATATTTTGGGACAATGAAGATCAGGATAGATAGTTTGGGGTGGAGATCGGGGTGATTCATTTTGGGGGGTGGAGATCAGATTGAAGTCTTTTGGGGGCTGGAGATTGGGGGGAATGGTTTGTGGGATGAAGATTGGGGTGAATAGTTGTGGGACAGTGGAGATCGGGGTGAAGCCTTTGGGGGCTGGAGATTGGGGTGAATGGTTTGTGGAATGAAGATTGGGGTGAATAGTTGTGGGACAGTGGAGATCGGGGTGAAGCCTTTGGGGGCTGGAGAATGGGGTGGATGGATTGTGGGATGGAGATTGAGGTGAATAGTTTTGGGTTGTGAAGATCGGAGAAAATTGTTTAGGGGTAGTTCAGATCAGGATGGATTGTTTTGGGGGTTGAGATTGGGGGGAATAGTTTTAGGGGTGGAGATTGGGGTGAATTGTTTTGGGGGATTGAGATCAGAATGGATTGTTTGCGAGGTGGAGACTGTGGTGAAAAGTTTTGGGGGAGTGGAGATCAGGATGAAGACTTTGGGGGCTGGAGATTGGAGTAGATGGTTTGGGTGTTGGAGATTGGGGTGAATCGTTTGGGGGCTGGAGATTGGGGTAGATGGTTTGGGGGTTGGAGATTGGGGTGAATCGTTTGGGGGCTGGAGATTGGGGTAGATAGCTTGGGGGTTGGAGATTGGGGTGAATAGTTTGGGGGCTGGATATTGGGGTAGATGGTTTGGGGGTTGGAGATTGGGGTGAATAGTTTGGGGGCTGGAGATTGAAGTAGATGGTTTGGGGGTTGAAGATTGGGGTGAATAGTTTGGGGGCTGGAGATTGGGGTGAATAGTTTGGGGGCTGGAGATTGGGGTAGATGGTTTGGGGGTTGGCGATTGGGGTGAATAGTTTGGGGGCCGGAGATTGGGGTAGATGGTTTGGGGGTTGGAGATGGGGTGAATAGTTTGGGGGCCGGAGATTGGGGTAGATGGTTTGGGGGTTGGAGATTGGGGTGAATAGTTTGGGGACCGGAGATTGGGGTAGATGGTTTGGGGGCTGGAGATTGGGGTAATTAGTTTGGGGGCGGGAGATTGGTGTAGATAGTTTGGGGGTTGGATATCAAGGTGAATAGTTTGTGAGGTGAAGATCAGAGTAAATAGTATGGAGGGTGGATATTGGGTTGAAGAGTTTGACAGCTGGAGATTGGGGTGGATGGTTTGGAGGAGCTGAAGATCATGGTGGATGGCTTAGTGGGGGTGAAGATTGGGGTGAATAGTTGTGGGGGGATGGAGATCTGGTGAATAGTTGGGGGAGGGATGGAGATTGAGGTGAAAAGTTGGGGGAGGAATGGAGATTGGGGTGAATAGTTGGAAGAGGGATAGAGATTGGGATGAATAATTTGGTGGGGAGTGGAGATTGGGGTGAATAGTTTGGAAGAGGGATAGAGATCAGGGGAAATAGTTGGGTGGGGAGTGGAGATTGGGGTGAATAGTTGGAAGAGGGATAGAGATCGGGGTGAATAGTTGGGTGGGGAGTGGAGATCGGGGTGAATAGTTGGAAGAGGGATGGAGATCAGGGTGAATAGTTGGGTGGGGAGTGGAGACTGGGGTGAATAGTTGGGGGAGGGGTGGAGATTGAGGTGAATAGTTGGGGGAGGGTTGGGCATTGGGGTGAATAGTTGGGGGAGGGATGGAGAACGGGGTGAATGGTAGGGGGAGGGATGGGAATCGGTGTGAATAGTTGGGGGAGGTGTCACGGAACGTCCCACACTCCGCTTGAGTGCTTCTGTCATATACCACTTCCTCCCAGTCTGTATACAGATATCCCAACCTCTCTGAGCACAAACAAGGCAACACTTGCTTGTTGCTACCAAGAACTGACTTTATTCAGAACCAGAATACAGTCTTATATACACAGGAGAAGATTACTCTAACAATACAAATGTAACCTAATTAACATGAGCTAATTATCTAATCCTTTATACAGCCTAGGTGACTGAGACATGACCTTTCGCCCAGACTTGTGGTCCCCGAGCTTCACACAGTTAATTAACACAATAGCAGTCGTCCCGTCTCCTACATTGTATAGAGGACAATGTCATTAGCTCATTCAATTAACATAAACACAGGTTGATGACACCAGCATCTCCTCACAGGATGTGTCCCAACAGAATGAATCCATTGAAAATCCAGGGCCCATAATCAAAAGGCAACAGGCTTGCATACAGTCCTCTCCAACAGCCTCTGTCCCGGCTAGGTCTGTGACATTTCTCCCCTTTCGGCAGGAGACTAACACAGGAGGAGACCCCAGACGGGTTGACTCCGAAGTTAGTAAGTAGTTCCAGTCCTCTACTGCCTGTACCCACACAGTACCCCAAACAAATTGTTCCAAACAGAGTATTACTCACCCAGCCAACCTCTGCCTCTCTCAGAGAACATATCTGCCGCTGGGGAGAGGCCTGGACTGGCTCTTCTCCCTGGAATCCTTTCTGCCGCTGGAGAGAAGGCAGGGTGTCTGGGCTCACTCTGTCATGCTGTTGGGGATCGGGGCCCACTGCCCAGCATCCCTGGGGTATACAGGTGGAGACTGAAGTCCCATCCTCCTTCACAGGAAATCCATCCTCTGTTAGTTGAGGGCAGAGTCCAGCAGTCCTCGGCCCTGTTGCCAGCCCTTCTGCTGGAAACCCCACACCATCTGTTCCGGCTAACTGATGGAGAGGGAGGCCGACTGCCCCGCCTCCCTGGAACTCTGTAGTTGTTGCCGGTGCTGGGCAGAGGTTGGTAGCACTCTGCCCTGTTGCCAGCACTTCTGCTGGGGACTCCGCATCCTCTGCTCCGGCTAACTGTTGGGGCAGGAGGCTGGCTTCCTCCACTCCCAAACTGTGTAGCTGCCATTGGGGAGGTGAGCCGGCTGCTTCCTTTTCCATTCCCTCATCTGGCTGCTGGGATGACATGTCGATGGTACTGTCTCCCAGGTACACGGATCTTTGCTGGGGAGGAAAGCCCACTTCCTCCACCCTGGCCAACTGTTGGGGAGGGACAACACACACCTCCTCTCCCTTCTCCCCCTGTATCTGCTGCTGGGAAGTGATTGCCATCTTCTCACCCTGAGCCTCCACAATTGCTGCAGGTGCGGGGCAGAGGTCTTGGACCCTCTGTCCGGTTGCCAGCACTTCTGCTGGGGGTTTGCCAGGTGGTTCCTCCTCTACAGAAATGTCTATTAAATCCCCAGTCTCTGGAATTGGTAAAAGTGTGGGACAGAGGTCTTGGACCCTCTGTTCAGTTACCAGATCTTCAGCTGGAGAAGTTTGTTTTAACTCCATAGATGCTGCTGGCAGAAAATCACATGTCCCTGTCAGTGTTGTGGGAGAAAGGCCGACTACCTCTTCTCTCAAGAAGGCTGAAGCCACTGTTGGTGCTGGGCAGAACACAGTGAACTTTGGCCCTGATAGCAGCTCTTCTGCTGGAGGCTCATCAGGTTGTTCTTCCTCAGCAGAAAAGTCTATCAAATCCCATGTCTCTGCAACTGATGTCCGGGGATAGAGGTTCACCATCTCCTGTCCATGGAACCCAGAAGATGTTATCATTTCTGGGCAGAGGTTAGCAGAGCTCTGTCCTGTTGTCAGCACTTCAGGTTTGGGGACGGCAATCTCCGGATTTTCCACTGCCGAATCTCTGGCATGCTGCTGAACTTGTTCTAGCAGTTTCCTGTATGCCCTTTCCAGATGCTGTTCCTTCCTTAGCAAATAGTCCAGATCAGGTTTGAGCTCTGAGACCCCTGCAAGACCGAGCATAGACTCTCTATAGTCTCTCAGGTCCTCAAGGTCAGGTTCCCCTTCATCGCCAAACATAAAAAGATCTGTAAGGTTCTCCCACAGCAATCCAGGGCTGCCAAAGTCATATCCCTCCGGAGAGCATTCTGTTGTCTCCCCTAAATATCCCTCCTCTGCGTGCCATTGCAGAGCCCGATAACGATTGTCCAGCTCTATCTCCTGCTGGACCAACCTGTCCAACTCAGTCACCCATTGCTCCTGGGGCTGCTCTCCCAGGAGTGCCATCCGCAATGCCCGTTGGTCACTGGCCCATTGCTCTTGGGTTGGAAAGCACTTGCCCTGTTTTATACCAGCGAGACGGAGGGCTGCAATCCAGAGCTCCACCGGAATTTGCTGCCTAAGCTCCAGGTATTCATCCTCAGACACAGTCCTGGTGTATGTTGAAAGGATAATCCGCAGCAGCCCCGGGAACTCTGATGAGAGGTCCATATCTCCGCTGGGGTGACTGAAGTCTGCTATGCTGATCTTGGATCCAGTTGGAGGTTTGGATGTCCCAGACTTCAGGAAGCTTTCCCGCTGCTTGCCACCAATGTCACGGAACGTCCCACACTCCGCTTGAGTGCTTCCGTCATATACCACTTCCTCCCAGTCTGTATACAGATATCCCAACCTCTCTGAGCACAAACAAGGCAACACTTGCTTGTTGCTACCAAGAACTGACTTAATTTAGAACCAGAATACAGTCTTATATACACAGGAGAAGATTACTCTAACAATACAAATGTAACCTAATTAACATGAGCTAATTATCTAATCCTTTATACAGCCTAGGTGACTGAGACATGACCTTTCGCCCAGACTTGTGGTCCCCGAGCTTCACACAGTTAATTAACACAATAGCAGTCGTCCCGTCTCCTACATTGTATAGAGGACAATGTCATTAGCTCATTCAATTAACATAAACACAGGTTGATGACACCAGCATCTCCTCACAGGATGTGTCCCAACAGAATGAATCCATTGAAAATCCAGGGCCCATAATCAAAAGGCAACAGGCTTGCATACAGTCCTCTCCAACAGCCTCTGTCCCGGCTAGGTCTGTGACAGGAGGGATGGAGATCGAGGTGAATAGTTGGAGGAGGGATGGGGATTGGGATGAATGGTTGGGGGAGGGATGGAGATTGAGGTAAATAGTTGGGGGAGGGATGGAGATTGAGGTGAATAGTTGGGAGAGGGATGGGGATCGGGGTGAATAGTTGGGGGAGGGGTGGATATCGGGGTGAATAGTTGGGGGAGGGATGGGGATCGGGGTGAATAGTTGGGGGAGGGGTGGAGATCAGGGTGAATGGTTGGAGTAGGGGTGGAGATCAGGGTGAATAGTTGGGAGGAGGGATGGGGATTGGGGTGAATAGTTGGGGGAGGGATGGAGATCTGGGTAATTAGTTGGGGAGGAATGGGGATTGGGGTGTATAGTTGGGGGAGGGGTGGAGATCAATGTGAATAATTGGGGGAGGGGTGGGGATCGGCGTGAATAGTTGGGGAGGGGTGGAAATCGGGGTGAATAGTTGGGGGAGGGGTGGAGATCGGGGTGAATAGTTGGGGAGGGATAGGGATTGGGGTGAATAGTTGGGGGTGGGATGGAGATCAGGATGAATAGTCGGGGAGGGGTGGAGATCGGGGTGAATAGTTGGGGGAGGGGTGGAGATCGGGGTGAATAGTTGGGGGAGGGATGGAGATCGGGGTGAATAGTTGGGGAGGGGTAGAGATCAGGGTTATCAGTTGGGGGAGGGTTGGAGATCGGGGTGAATAGTTGGAGGAGGGGTGGAGTTGGGGGTGAATAGTTGGGGGAGGGGTGGAGATCAGGGTGAATAGTTGGGGGAGGGGTGGGGATCAGGGTGAATAGTTGGGGGAGGGGTGGAGATCAGGGTGAATAGTTAGGGGAGGGGTGGGGATCAGAGTGAATAGCTGGGGGAGGGGTGGAGATCAGGGTGAATAGTTGGGGGAGGGGTGGAGATCAAGGTGAATAGTTGGGGGAGGGGTGGAGACCAGGTTGAATAGTTGGGGGAGGGGTGGAGATCAGAGTGAATAGTTGGGGGAGGGGTGGAGATCAAGGTGAATAGTCGAGGGAGGGGTGGAGATCGAGGTGAATAGTTGGGGGAGGGGTGGAGATCAGGGTGAATGTTTTTCTTCCTGTAGACTTGTGATTTCCCCGGGAGCTGTGAAGGAAAACACATTTAATGAGAAGATTCTCTGCGTTGGGTTGGGTGTCGGTGGCGCGGTGTGAAGATTGTTCCGGGTGAAGTTCCAGAGGTCTTTGCTTCTCTTTAATAATGGTGGTCTGATCCGAGGAGGAAGCGTATCCTCCGGCTTCAGCCATTGAGGAGTAAAAATGAAAGTTTCTTCGGTCTCCGGGTCACTTCTAATGGAAGGCTGAGGTGGAAGAGAGGAATTTATTATTAGTCTGGATATTGGCGGAGTTGGTGACCCTTCGCTTGGTGAACACTCGGGAGCTTTGCATTATGGGTAGAGAGAGATAAATGATCGGAGTTACATTTCTGCTAAAAAGCTTTGTGTATAAGATTTCAGCAATGCTCCTAAGAGGGAACTCCCGCCAATCTGCTAAATACACAGATGTAATAGATATATGAGAGCTGTATTTCTGTCCATCCAATCCTGAGATTTACACAGCTCTGCCACACAGCACAGCCCTGTCTGGCAGGACAGGATACACATTTTTCTATTATGCACTTTAGTAATACTTTCAGGTGTTGGCCCTCCCCCAGCCTGTGATTGGACAGTGAAAGGAGAAACAGCAGACTGAGGTGCTCACCTTGCTGCCAGTCTGCTCTTTCCTTCTTGCCATGCTCGGCATTCCAGGGATCCAGCGCCGGGTTTCCCCTCTGGTGCCCCATATGTGTTTTTCCAATGTTGTATTGAACTGGTTACTATTGTTCTGATGGTTGCTGACATCCAGTGGTGGTTTAGGGTCACTGCAACTTCTTTACTTACAGGACTTGGTATCGCCTTTTGTTCTCCCTTCCTGTTTAATGCTAGTTAGTTCATTCCTAGCTAGACCCTCCCTGTTAGTGTTAGAACATCGCAAAGACAGGGTCCAGGAAAGTAATTGTCTTCTTACACTTTAAAAGACAAAAACAAAATTACATTTGAAACAGAACCGGGAGCAATAAGATTGCAGGTTCAGCCTTTAAAGGGCTAGTGACCCAGCACTCCTGTGCCTCCAGTGACCCCGGCACTCCTGTGCCTCCGGTGAACCTGGCACTCCTGTCCCTCCAGTGGCCCCGGCACTCCTGTGCCTCCAGTGACCCTGGGCACTCCTGTGCCTCCAGTGACCCCAGCACTCCTGTGCTTCCAGTGACCCCGGCACTCCTGTGCCTTCAGTGACCCTGGAACTCCTGTGCCTCCAGTGACCCCAGCACTCCTGTGCCTCCAGTGACCCCGGCACTCCTGTGCCTCCAGTGACCCTGGGCACTCCTGTGCCTCCAGTGACCCCAGCACTCCTGTGCTTCCAGTGACCCCGGCACTCCTGTGCCTTCAGTGACCCTGGAACTCCTGTGCCTCCAGTGACCCCAGCACTCCTGTGCCTCCAGTGACCCCAGCACTCCTGTGCCTCCAGTGACCCCAGCACTCCTGTGCTTCCAGTGACCCCGGCACTCCTGTGCCTTCAGTGACCCTGGAACTCCTGTGCCTCCAGTGACCCCAGCACTCCTGTGCCTCCAGTGACCCCAGCACTCCTGTGCTTCCAGTGACCCCGGCACTCCCGTGCCTTCAGTGACCCTGGAACTCCTGTGCCTCCAGTGACCCCAGCACTCCTGTGCCTCCAGTGACCCCAGCACTCCTGTGCTTCCAGTGACCCCGGCACTCCTGTGCCTCCAGTGACCCTGGAACTCCTGTGCCTCCAGTGACCCCGGCACTCCTGTGCCTCCAGTGAACCTGGCACTCCTGTCCCTCCAGTGGCCCCGGCACTCCTGTGCCTCCAGTGACCCTGGGCACTCCTGTGCCTCCAGTGACCCCAGCACTCCTGTGCTTCCAGTGACCCCGGCACTCCTGTGCCTTCAGTGACCCTGGAACTCCTGTGCCTCCAGTGACCCCAGCACTCCTGTGCCTCCAGTGACCCCGGCACTCCTGTGCCTCCAGTGACCCTGGGCACTCCTGTGCCTCCAGTGACCCCAGCACTCCTGTGCTTCCAGTGACCCCGGCACTCCTGTGCCTTCAGTGACCCTGGAACTCCTGTGCCTCCAGTGACCCCAGCACTCCTGTGCCTCCAGTGACCCCAGCACTCCTGTGCTTCCAGTGACCCCGGCACTCCTGTGCCTTCAGTGACCCTGGAACTCCTATGCCTCCAGTGACCCCAGCACTCCTGTGCCTCCAGTGACCCCAGCACTCCTGTGCTTCCAGTGACCCCGGCACTCCCGTGCCTTCAGTGACCCTGGAACTCCTGTGCCTCCAGTGACCCCAGCACTCCTGTGCCTCCAGTGACCCCAGCACTCCTGTGCTTCCAGTGACCCCGGCACTCCTGTGCCTCCAGTGACCCTGGAACTCCTGTGCCTCCAGTGACCCTGGAACTCCTGTGCCTCCAGTGACCCTGGAACTCCTGTGCCTCCAGTGACCCTGGAACTCCTGTGCCTCCAGTGGCCCCCGGCACTCCTGTGCCTCCAGTGACCCTGGAACTCCTGTGCCTCCAGTGACCCTGGAACTCCTGTGCCTCCAGTGACCCTGGAACTCCTGTGCCTCCAGTGGCCCCCGGCACTCCTGTGCCTCCAGTTGCCCCGGCACTCCTGTGCCTCCAGTGGCCCCCGGCACTCCTGTGCCTCCAGTGACCACGGCACTCCTGTCCCTCCAGTGGCCCCGGGCACTCCTGTGCCTCCAGTGACCCCGGAACTCCTGTGCCTCCAGTGACCCTGGAACTCCTGTGCCTCCAGTGGCACTGACACTCCTGTTCCCCCAGTGACCCGGGCTCTCCTGTAACCCCGATACTTTGAACTCATCTGGTGTCTCCTGAGCTTCCTGTGTCAACTGGTGACCCCCAAACATCCAGTCTCACTCCACGTCATCTTTTGTGCCCCTGTGACCCCTGTATTTCCACACAGCCTCAGATACAAGCTTGTATTTCCTGGACTGTCTCTCTCCCTGTGGATATGGACCCCTGTCTATGTCACTGCAATCAGCATGTCCCTTTCACTGCAGCATACCTGGTTGGCTCCCTATGCTGCTTCAGCCTCTCAGAGTTTGAGCCCTGCTGTAGAGGGTCTGTAAGAGGTTTATACTCAGGTACTTACACTGCTTGAATAAAGAAAATACATTTAATGAAGTAGTAAAGATGACAGAGATGCCTTCCTGTGTGTCTTTTATATCTTCCTGTATTTCAGCTTTGAATAGATGTGCAGAGTTAAATCCATCAGTGGGTATTCTGTGCTCTCCAGCTTCACTAATGTCAGTAAATCACCCAATTTACATCGATCCGAATCCTCTGTGGGCCCGAGTAGTGATTTTGGCAGAATCGATTTAGTAGCAATATTACCAACTTCACAGTTGGTAAAACTGCGCCGAAGTGGAAACTCTCAATTTTGCTCATTGAGTTGCTGGGGTAAAATTTGCTTAGAAAAAATATTTTAAAAAATCTTCTCTTCTTTTTTTTATTGAGATGCGTTTTTGGTAGAGTAGTTTATTTTATTTTGTATTCCTTTTTTTATTTATGATTTTTTCCTTTTTCTTTGTGTGTGTATTTGTTGGCTATTTGTATACTGCATTATACATTTTTTAAATGTTATTCTTATATATTATATATTATTCTTATTATATATATATAAATTTAGATTCTTCTTCTTATTATATTTATTATAATTTTTACTACTTATTATTATTATTGTTGTTATATAGTGTACATACAGTGTCAGTGTATATGTGTGTGTATATATACCTATATAAGTGAACAGTGAGTAATAACAAACTTTTGCCAAAAAGGAACCTCTTACTTTTGCTCATTGAGGGAAGAATGGGAGGGAGGGGGTACCAGAGAGAAAAATAATCTAAGCAGATGAAATATGAACTTCCGATAACTAATACAATCAAATAAACAAAAACTTTTGTCTGGAACTGTTCAGTAGCGGCGCTCTGCACACCCACGTCCAATTACACGTCCCAATTCGTAGATAATCTTCAGACCGTCTCAGAAAATATTGTGCAATAAATCTAAATACATTTACGCTTTCCAGAATCCTCTTAATGAGAAATGATCCGGCGATACATCTCCTCCGCTAATGATCAAACTCCGACATCTAACAGCCCCGCGAACGCCAACCATACTTCCCCGTCTTCCAACCGATAAATCTCCCCCATTGCGCTATTTATAGGCGTAACAATAAAAAGGACGCAATGCCGGCTAATTACCGACTTAGCAGAAGGAAAATCCGTGATAACAATGAGATGTACGGCGCGGCTTCTAACGAGCTTGCGACTAAACACGTCTAATTAGCGATTATGGAGACGCTGACATTTCCCGTTAATGTTAAAAGACGTGATGACTAACATTTGTCTTTTATGGTGCCCGGTTATGGGATTATTCTGGGATCAGAATAATGGCAGAAAGTGGCGACAGGTGATGGCGCTAAAAAAGTCTGTGTCACTTTAAACCTGATCATCCCCATTTCTGGAGGTTTAAATGTCTCCGACTTTATTCCACCAAAATTGCTTCATCCCGGGGGATAATAGACCCCTCCCTACACCCCATCCTGGGCTTAGAGCTGAACTGAGCATACTGATATGTGGCTAACAGTATCCTAAGGAAGGGGGGATGGTGGATTCATGGGGCTCCCTTTAGGGCAAACATAATTGAATTTTGAGATAAAACCTCTCATCACATATAATACCTCTCATCACATATATTTTGTTCATGTTGGGTTTAGCATGCTCAGTAATGTATCACAGTAACCCTTCCAGGTATTACCTCTCAAAGAGATCATAGGTCTCTTTATCCTCGGGCGACAGGTCCTCTTCATCCTCTAGTGACAGGTCCTCTTTATCCTCTAGTGACAGGTCCTCTTTATCCTTTGGTTTTAGGTCCTCTTTATCCTCTAGTGACAGGTCCTCTTTATCCCCTGGTGTTAGGTCCTCCTCATCCTCTGGTGTCAGGTCCTCTTTATCCTCTACCGACAGGTCCTCTTTATCCTTTGGTTTTAGGTCCTCCTCATCCTCTGGTGTCAGATCCACTTTATCCTCTAGTGACAGGTCCTCTTTATCCCCTGGTGTTAGGTCCTCCTCATCCTCTGGTGTCAGGTCCTCTTTATCCTCTACTGACAGGTCCTCTTTATCCTTTGGTTTTAGGTCCTCCTCATCCTCTGGTGTCAGATCCACTTTATCCTCTAGTGACAGGCCCTCTTTATCCTTTGGTGACAGGTCCTCTTTATCCTTTGGTGACAGGTCCTCTTTATCCTCTATTGACAGGTCCTCCTCTTTATCCCCTGGTGTCAGATCCTCCTCATTCTCTGGTGTCAGGTCCGCTTTATCCTCTAGTGACAGGTCTTCATTATCCTTTTGTGACAGGTCCTCTTTATACTCTAGTGACAGGTTCTCTTTATCCCCTGGTGTCAGGTCCTCTTTATCCTCTAGTGACAGATCCTCTTTATCCTTTGGTTTTAGGTCCTCTTTATCCTCAAGTGACAGGTCCTCTTTATCCCCTGGTGTTAGGTCCTCCTCATCCTCTGGTGTCAGGTCCTCTTTATCCTCTACTGACAGGTCCTCTTTATTCTTTGGTTTTAGGTCCTCCTCATCCTCTGGTGTCAGATCCACTTTATCCTCTAGTGACAGGTCCTCTTTATCCTCTAGTGACAGGCCCTCTTTATCCTTTGGTGACAGGTCCTCTTTATCCTTTTGGTGACAGGTCCTCTTTATCCTCTATTGACAGGTCCTCCTCTTTATCCCCTATTGTCAGATCCTCCTCATTCTCTGGTGTCAGGTCCGCTTTATCCTCTAGTGACAGGTCTTCTTTATCCTTTTGTGACAGGTCCTCTTTATCCTCTAGTGACAGGTCCTCTGTATCCCCTGGTGTCAGGTCCTCCTCATCCTCTGGTGTCAGGTCCTCTTTATCCTCTAGTGACAGATCCTCTTTATCACCCGGTGTCAGGTCCTCTTCATCCTCTGGTGTCAGGTCCTCTTTATCCTCTAGTGACAGGCCATCTTTATCCTCTGGTGTCAGGTCCTCCTCATCCTCTGGTGTCAGATCCTCTTTATCCTCTAGTGACAGATCATCTTTATCCTCTGGTGACAGGTCCTCCTCATCCTCTGGTGTCAGGTCCTCTTTATCCTCTACTGACAGGTCCTCTTTATCCTTTGGTTTTAGGTCCTCCTCATCCTCTGGTGTCAGATCCACTTTATCCTCTAGAGACAGGTCCTCTTTATCCTCCAGTGACATGTCCTCTTTATCCTCTATTGACAGGTCCTCCTCTTTATCCCCTGGTGTCAGATCCTCCTCATTCTCTGGTGTCAGGTCCGCTTTATCCTCTAGTGACAGGTCTTCTTTATCCTTTTGTGACAGTTCCTCTTTATCCTCTGGTGACAGTTCCTCTTTATCCTCTGGTGACAGGTCCTCTTTATCCCCTGGTGTCAGGTCCTCCTCATCCTCTGGTGTCAGGTCCTCTTTATCCTCTAGTGACAGATCCACTTTATCACCCGGTGTCAGGTCCTCCTCATCCTCTGGTGTCAGGTCCTCTTAATCCTCTAGTGACAGGTCATCTTTATCCTCTGGTGTCAGGTCATCCTCATCCTCTGGTGTCAGATCCTCTTTATTCTCTAGTGACAGATCATCTTTATCCTCTGGTGTCAGGTCCTCCTCATCCTCTGCTGTCAGATCCTCTTTATCCTCTAGTGACAGATCATCTTTATCCTCTGGTGACAGGTCCTCCTCATCCTCTGGTGTCAGGTCCTCTTTATACTCTAGTGACAGATCCTCTTTACCCTTTGGTTTTAGGTCCTCTTTATCCTCTAGTGACAGATCCTCTTTATCCCCTGGTGTTAGGTCCTCCTCATCCTCTGGTGTCAGGTCCTCTTTATCCTCTACTGACAGGTCCTCTTTATCCTTTGGTTACAGGTCCTCCTCATCCTCTGGTGTCAGATCCAGTTTATCCTCTAGAGACAGGTCCTCTTTATCCTCTAGTGACAGGTCCTCTTTATCCTCTATTGACAGGTCCTCCTCTTTATCCCCTGGTGTCAGATCCTCCTCATTTTCTGGTGTCAGGTCCGCTTTATCCTCTAGTGACAGGTCTTCTTTATCCTTTTGTGACAGGTCCTCTTTATCCTCTGGTGACAGGTCCTCTTTATCCCCTGGTGTCAGGTCCTCCTCATCCTCTGGTGTCAGGTCCTCTTTATCCTCTAGTGACAGATCCATTTTACCACCCGGTGTCAGGTCCTCCTCATCCTCTGGTGTCAGGTCCTCTTAATCCTTTAGTGACAGGTCATCTTTATCCTCTGGTGTCAGGTCATCCTCATCCTCTGGTGTCAGATCCTCTTTATCCTCTAGTGACAGGTCATCTTTATCCTCTGGTGTCAGGTCATCCTCATCCTCTGGTGTCAGATCCTCTTTATCCTCTAGTGACAGATCATCTTTATCCTCTGGTGACAGGTCCTCCTCATCCTCTGGTGTCAGGTCCTTTTTGTCCTCTACTGACAGATCCTCTTTATCTCACAGTGTCAGGTCCTCCTCATCCTCTGGTGTCAGATCCTCTTTATCCTCTAGTGACAGGTCATCTTTATCCTCTGGTGTCAGGTCATCCTCATCCTCTGGTGTCAGATCCTCTTTATTCTCTAGTGACAGATCATCTTTATCCTCTGGTGTCAGGTCCTCCTCATCCTCTGCTGTCAGATCCTCTTTATCCTCTAGTGACAGATCATCTTTATCCTCTGGTGACAGGTCCTCCTCATCCTCTGGTGTCAGGTCCTCTTTATACTCTAGTGACAGATCCTCTTTACCCTTTGGTTTTAGGTCCTCTTTATCCTCTAGTGACAGATCCTCTTTATCCCCTGGTGTTAGGTCCTCCTCATCCTCTGGTGTCAGGTCCTCTTTATCCTCTACTGACAGGTCCTCTTTATCCTTTGGTTATAGGTCCTCCTCATCCTCTGGTGTCAGATCCAGTTTATCCTCTAGAGACAGGTCCTCTTTATCCTCTAGTGACAGGTCCTCTTTATCCTCTATTGACAGGTCCTCCTCTTTATCCCCTGGTGTCAGATCCTCCTCATTTTCTGGTGTCAGGTCCGCTTTATCCTCTAGTGACAGGTCTTCTTTATCCTTTTGTGACAGGTCCTCTTTATCCTCTGGTGACAGGTCCTCTTTATCCCCTGGTGTCAGGTCCTCCTCATCCTCTGGTGTCAGGTCCTCTTTATCCTCTAGTGACAGATCCATTTTACCACCCGGTGTCAGGTCCTCCTCATCCTCTGGTGTCAGGTCCTCTTAATCCTTTAGTGACAGGTCATCTTTATCCTCTGGTGTCAGGTCATCCTCATCCTCTGGTGTCAGATCCTCTTTATCCTCTAGTGATAGGTCATCTTTATCCTCTGGTGTCAGGTCATCCTCATCCTCTGGTGTCAGATCCTCTTTATCCTCTAGTGACAGATCATCTTTATCCTCTGGTGACAGGTCCTCCTCATCCTCTGGTGTCAGGTCCTTTTTGTCCTCTACTGACAGATCCTCTTTATCTCACAGTGTCAGGTCCTCCTCATCCTCTGGTATCAGGTCCTCTTTATCCTCTGGTGACAGGTCCTCTTTGTTGCTCTTCCCAGGCACACATGATTATAGGTTGGTCACCTGACTTGGTTTTGTTTATGTGTTAGGTATAAAGTGGAGGTGTCAACTTTGATTCTGTTTTATGTACAGCACTGTGTATGTGTGTCTCCCCCGAGGATCCACCGCCGGCTCTCTTCCCATTTCTATTAAATAAGCCAAATCCAGTCAGCGGATTCCCCAGGGGATGAAAGAGCACTAAACCAGCTATTATCTATCTATCTATCTATCTATCTATCTATCTATCTATCTATCTATCTATCTATCTATCTATCTATCTATCTATCTATCTATCTATCTATCTATCATCTATCTATCTAGTGACCAGTCCTTTTTATTTGCCAATAACCAGTTCTCTTTATTATTCAATGACAGGTCATCTTTATCCTCTGGTGACAGGTCATCTTTATTCTCTGGTAACAGGTCCTCTTTATCTTCTGGTGGCAGGTCCCCTTTATCCTCTGGTGAGCGGTCCTCTCTATCCTCTGAAGGTAGGTCTTCCATATCTCCTGGTGTCAAGTTCTTTTTGGTCTCTGGTGACAGGTTCTCTTTAGTCTCTGGTGGCAGGTCCTATTTATCCTTCAGTGACAGGTCCTCTTTATCTTCTGGTGTCAAGTCCTCTTTACCCTCTGGTGTCAGGCCCTCTTCATCCTCTGGTGACAGGTTCTCTTTATGCTCTGGTGACAGATCTTCTTCATCCTCTGGTGACAGGTCCTCTTTATCCTCTGGCGACAGGTCCTCTTCATCCTCTGGTGTCTGTTAGGTCCTCTTTATCCTCTGGTGACAGGTCCTCTTTATCTTCTGGTGTCAAGTCCTCTTTATTCTCTGGTGACAGGTCCTCTTCATCCTCTGGTGTCAGGTCCTCTTTATCTTCTGGTGGCAGGTCCCCTTTATCCTCTGGTGACAGGTCCTCTTTATCCTCTGCAGGTAGGTCTTCCAAATCTCCTGGTGTCAGGTCCTTTTTGGTCTCTAGTGGCAGGTCCTCTTTATCCTCTACTGTCAGGCCCTCTTCATCCTCTGTTGAGAGGTCCTCTTCATCCTCTGGTGTCAGGTCCTCTTTGTCCTCTGGTGTCAGGCCCTCTTCATCCTCTGGTGACAGGTTCTCTTTATGCTCTGGTGACAGGTCTTCTTCATCCTCTGGTGACAGGTCCTCTTTATCCTCTGGTGACAGGTCCTCTTCATCCTCTGGTGTCAGGTCCTCTTTATCCTCTGGTGACAGGTCCTCTTTATATTCTGGTGTCAAGTCCTCTTTATCCTCTGGTGACAGGTCCTCTTTATCTTCTGGTGGCAGGTCCCCTTTATCCTCTGGTGACAGGTCCTCTCTATCCTCTGCAGGTAGGTCTTCCAAATCTCCTGGTGTCAGGTCCTTTTTGGTCTCTGGTGACAGGTCCTCTTTAGTCTCTGGTGGCAGGTCCTCTTTATCCTCTACTGTCGGGCCCTCTTCATCCTTTGGTGACAGGTCCTCTTCATCCTCTGGTGTCAGGTCCTCTTTATCCTCTGGTGTCAGGCCCTCTTCATCCTCTGTTGACAGGTCCTCTTCATCCTCTGGTAACAGGTCCTCTTTATCCTCTGGTGACAGGTCCTTTTTATCCTCTGGTGGCAGGTCCTCCTCATCCTCTGGTGATAGGTCCTCTTTATCCTCTGGTGATAGGTCCTCTTTACCCTCTGGTGTCAGGTCCCCCTCATCCTCTAGTGACAGGTCAACTTTATCCTCTTGTGTCAGGTCCTCTTTAGTCTCTAGTGGCAGGTCCTCCTCACACTAGAGACAAGTCATCTTCACCCCCTGGTGACAGGTAATTTTTATCCTCTGGTGTCAGGCCATCTTTGATCTCTGGTGTCAGGTCTTCCTCATCCTCTGGTTACAGGTCCTCTTTATCCTCTGTTGACAGATCCTCTTCATCCTCTGGTATCAGGTCCTCTTCACCCCCTGGTGGCAGGTCCTCCTCATCCTCTGGTGTCAGGTCCTCCTCATCCTCTGGTGGCAGGTCCTCCTCATCCTCTGGTGGCAGGTCCTCATCCTCTGGTGACAGGTCTTCCTCATCCTCTGGTGGCAGGTCCTCATCCTCTGGTGACAAGTCCTCCTCATCCTCTGGTGACAGGTCTTCCTTATCCTCTGGTGACAGTTCCTCTTTATCCTCGGGTGTCAGGTCCTCTTCATCCTCTGGTGTCAGGTCCTCCTCATCCTCTGGTGACAAGTCCTCTTTGTCGGTTTCCCCAGGCACACATGATTATAGGTTGGTCACATGACTCGGTCTTGTTATGTGTTAGCTTTAAAGTGGAGGTGACAACGTTTATTGTGTTTATTCTGTTTTATGTACAGCGCTGTGTCTGTGTGTCTCCCCCGGGGATCCACCACCGGCTCCCTTCCCATTTCTATCAAATCGGCCAAATCCAATCACCGGATACATCTCCATCCAGACCCCGCCCGGCACTGACACCCCCGCCAAAATGTCTTTATTACACCACCAAAGCCCTTCCGAAAAAAGGAGTATGTGACAGCGGTGTACTGAGGAGAGCTGCACCACACCAGAGAGGGGAACTACGCTCATCACTTCCTTATATTAGAGTCTCACTTCTACTGCTTCACCCACAATGGTAAATGAATTAAATTTCTGGAAACATTTATGGTCCTAACTAGGAGTGGCCCCTACTGTCCCTTTAAGCAGATATACAGAGATATGTGGAGTGGAGGGGATGATTGGTGGCATTACACTGACCTTATCTAAGTCCAGGGAGCCAGGGATTACTTACCTCACTAGTCCCTACCCCAGGCTGTCCTCCCCACTGTGAAGCCATTCCCAGAAAGCCACTCTTCTTCGCCAGTCATGCAACCACCCCGTCTCCAACGTCATCACATTCAATACAGGACAAGCCCGGCGCTCCGGTCAGCAGACGGCATGTGCTGATTGGCGAGCTCTAGTGCTGAGTCAGTTTGTAGGACCTCTTTAGAGAGACTACTGCTTCCAGTGGACAGGCTTTTTACTCTGTGGCTGTTTTCTAAAGAACACAAATGGACCTCTGCTGAGAGATCACTGCTTCCACACAGAGAGAGCAAGGGCCCAATCTCTGTAGCATGCTGGCTGGGGACAGGCTTTTCTACTTAGGCTGTGGCTGTTTTCTGAAGAAACCAAATGGACCTCTGCATAAAGACCACTGCTTCTACACAAAGAGCAATGGTCCTTTTCTGCAGCATGCTGGCAGGGGACAGGCTTTCTTTACTCAGGCTGTGGGTGCTTTATACAGAAAACAAACTGACTTCTGCAGAGAGACTGCTGCTTCCACACAGCAGGCAAGGGTCCTTCTCTGCAGCATGCTGGCTGGGGACAGGCTTTTTTATTAACAAAGGCTCTGGCTATTTCCTAAAGAAAACAGATGGATCTCTGCAGAGAGGTCGCTGCTACCACAGAGAGCAAGGGTCCTTCTCTATAACATGCTGGCAGGAGCTGTGGCTGCTTTCTAAAGAAAGAAAATTAGGCACCTTTTGTTTTGATGCATCTGGAATGTATTTCGCTGATTTAAACTGCTTCACACAGAGATCAAGGGCCCATCTCTATAGCATGCTGGCAGGGGACAGGCTCTCTGCAGAAAGAACTCTGCTTCCACACAGAGAACAATGGCCCTTTTCTGCTGCATGATGGCAGGGAACAGGACTTTTTTTTACTCAGACTATGGATGCTTTCTTAAGAAAACAAACTGACCTCTGCAGAGAGACCACTGCTTCCATATAGAAGGCAAGGGGCTTTCTCTGCAGCATGCTGGCCAGGGACAGGCCTTTTTTTTTTTTTTACTTATGCCGCGTACACACGGTCGGACTTTTCGTCTACAAAAGTCCGACAGCCTGTCCGACAGACTTCCGACGTACCTTCGGCGGACTTGCGGCAGACTTTCTTACGAACGGACTTGCGCACACACGACCACACAAAAGTACGACAGCCTAGTACGCGGTGACGTACACCAAGTCCGACGAGACTATAAAACGGAAGTTCAATAGCCCGTACGACACCCTTTGGGCTCCTTCTGCTAATCTCGTGTTTATCTCGTGTTAGTAGAAGTTTGGTGAGAGACGATTCGCGCTTGTGAGACTCGTATTTTTCAGTTCGTTTTAACTGTTGTTCAGTCTGTGCTTGTGAGGTTTGTATCTGCTTTTCAGTGCGTTTGGTCAGTTGGCATTGAGAAATCTTTGTTTTATTGGCCGCTCGTTCCTGATTTTCAGGTCGTTCTTCACAGGCCTTGCTGTTCTTCAGTGCGTTCTGTTTAGTGCGTTCTGACCAGCCGACCGTTTTGAAGCCATGTTACCTGTACGTACTCGTCGTAGAGCTTGTGCATTGTATGTGCTTGGTGCTGTAGTTTATTCTTCAGCCCAAGACCAGTCCATGAACAGGGCGAGGAGGAGTTCATGGACCAAGAATTGGTTGCTTCAGCGTGACCAGTTCTGTCACATGCCTTTGCTCCGTGAGATCCGTGAGAATAATCCTGAGGATTTCAGGAACTTTCTCCGGATGACGGACCCCGTTTTTGACCGTTTGTTGGCTTTGCTGACCCCCTATATCAGCAGGCAGGATACCTGCATGAGGCAGCCCCCCCTCCTCCTCCTCCTCCTGCCACAACTGAAACACCAGAGCCACAGCCTCAAAAGAAGGCTACAGGGAAGGCTGCAGGGCAGCGTGGAGGAAAGGCTGCAGGGAAGAGAAGAAAATGATGACCTGGGTTCAGTCTGGTCTGACAGAAGACGCAGGCTGTTGTAGGACCACAGTCTGGGGACATCTAGATCATCTGCTGGTGCTGTTGATCTCTGGGATTCTTGGACCAGATTGTGCTCCCTCTTATATGGACTCCGCAAGATCCCAATTTTCTGGTACACCGACTTTTTCCAGCGTTGACTTCCTCTTTATTTTATTTTGACCATGAATAAATGGATCATTTTTTGAGTTTAGCAAAAGACTTTTTATGTTTTTTCTTTGAAATCATTGATTTTACACACAATGTTAAATTAACAAGGGACAACAATCTCATTGAGTTAGAAAAAAAACACACCAAAAATACATTACTAATGTTAATAATGTTCAAGTGGTAAGTCTTGAAAATCCAAAAATTTACGTAACCAAAAACGGTGCTTTGGGTTAACTTTATCTAAAAACTAAAAAATAATCACTATAAAAAAAAAAAAAAAGAATAATGGGTTCTTTGTGGTAACTTTACAAACCTAAAAAAAAAAAAGGGGAAAAAGTATTATTAGTATGGAAACATTGTTTTTAAAATGCATACTATATCATTCATGAGATCAAAGAGAAAAAGAATCCAGAAATCAGTTTGGGAGAACTCTGATTATGAACAGCAAAACACCTTCGTTCTTTATAGAGCCTTCGTAAAGAAGAAATAAAATGCGCTGCATTCAACGATCACAGATTTTGCAGCGTGATGAATGTGCTACCTACAATACGAACACTAGTTTTACTAGACCGAGTGCTTCCGTTTAGTTTTTGCTTATGAGCATGCGTCGTTTTTTTGTCCGTCGGACTAGCATACAGACGAGCGGACTTCGGGGTCCGTCGTACTTACGACGTAAAGATTTGAAGCATGCTTCAAATCTAAAGTCCGTCGGATTTGAGGCTAAAAAAGTCCGTTGAAAGTCCGGAGAAGCCCACACACGATCGGATTACCAGCCAGCTTTAGTCCGTCAGCGTCCGTTGGACTTTTGTAGACGAAAAGTCCGACCGTGTGTACGCGGCATTAGGCTTTGAGTGTTTTCTAAAGAAAACAAATGGACCTCTGTAAGGAGACCACTGCTTCCACACACCGGAAGCAAGGGTCCTTCTATGCAGCATGCTGGCTGGGGACAGGCTGTTTTACTCAGACTTCTGTAGAAAACAAAAAGACCTCTGTAGAGAGACCACTGCTTTCACACAGGGAGCATGGGTCTTTCTATTCAACATGCTGGAAGGGAATAGGCTTTTTTTTTTAATCAAAGCTTTGACTGTTTTCTAAAAAAACAAAACAAAAAAAAAAAAAACAAGCAGACCTCTGCAGAGAGGCCACTGCTTCTGCACAGAGAGTGAGGGTCCTTCTGTGCAGCATTCTGGCTGGGAACAGGTTATTCAACTCGGGGTATGACTGTTTTTTTTTTTAAAGTAAAGCTTTTCTAAAAAAAAAAGAAAAGAAAAACCTTTGCAAAGAGACCACTGCTTCTACACAGAGAGCAAGGGTCCTTTTTTGTAGCATGCTGGCAAGGAACTGGCTTTTCTACTCCAGTCAAAATTGGCCCTAGTGTGTGAGGAAGGACCTTAGATTGTAAGCTCTTGGGGCAAGGAGTGCTGTGTTATTATCCTGTAATAAAAAAAACGTATTTTCCTGTGTGAGACGATTCCATAACATGTGAGATCTCCCGTCAGCTCCACTCCATGTGACTGATCATTGGTTGGCAGTTGTAGACGTTCTCCATATTCATGGTTTCCCTCCGGCGCTCCCTCTGATCAACCGAGCACTGATGACGAACAGCGGATCGCGGAGGGGAGATTGTTCTGTCAGACGGACCTCACATCGGGATATGTGGGGGGTGGGAAGGTTCTAACATCCATGTCTGGTTGGAACAATGTTTCCAAAACTCTGCTCAGTCAGGTCCCCCATCACTGTCCTCCCCGTCTCTGAATCCTCAGATGTGATCCCCATCTCTGAATCCTCAGATGTGATCTCCATCTCTGAATCCTAAAATGTGATCCCCATCTCTAATCCTCAGATGTGATCCCCGTCTCTGAATCCTCAGATGTGATCCCCGTCTCTGAATCCTCAGATGTGATCTCCATCTCTGAATCCTAAAATGTGATCCCCATCTCTGAATCCTCAGATGTGATCCCTATCTCTGAATCCTCAGATGTGATCCCCATCTCTAAATCCTCAAATGTGATCCCCATCTCTGAATCCTCAGATGTGATCCCCATCTCTAAATCCTCAGATGTGATCCCCATCTCTGAATCCTCAGATGTGATCCCCATCTCTGAATCCTCAGATGTGATCTCCATCTCTGAATCCTCAAATGTGATCCCCATCTCTAAATCCTCAAATGTGATCCCCATCTCTGAATCCTCAGATGTGATCCCCATCTCTAAATCCTCAGATGTGATCCCCATCTCTGAATCCTCAGATGTGATCCCCATCTCTGAATCCTAAAATGTGATCCCCATCTCTGAATCCTCAGATGTGATCCCTATCTCTGAATCCTCAGATGTGATCCCTATCTCTGAATCCTCAGATGTGATCTCCATCTCTGAATCCTCAGATGTGATCCCCATCTCTGAATCCTCAGATGTGATCCCCATCTCTGAATCCTCAGATGTGATCCCTATCTCTGAATCCTCAGATGTGATCTCCATCTCTGAATCCTCAGATGTGATCTCCATCTCTGAATCCTCAGATGTGATCCCCATCTCTGAATCCTCAGATGTGATCCCCATCTCTGAATCCTCAGATGTGATCCCCATCTCTGAATCCTCAGATGTGATCTCCATCTCTAAATCCTCAGATGTGATCCCCATCTCTGAATCATCAGATGTGATCCCTATCTCTGAATCCTCAGATGTGATCCTCATCTCTGAATCCTCAGATGTGATCCCCATATCTGAATCCTCAGACGTGATCTCCATCTCTGAATCCTAAACTGTGATCCCCATCTCTGAATCCTCAGATGTGATCCCCATCTCTGAATCCTCAGATGAGATCCCTATCTCTGAATCCTAAAATGTAATCCCCATCTCTGAATCCTCAGATGTGATCCCCATCTCTGAATCCTCAGATGTGATCTCTATCTCTGAATCCTCAGATGTGATCCCCATCTCTGAATCCTAAAATGTGATCCCCATCTTTGAATCCTCAGATGTGATCTCTTATCTATGAATCCGCAGATGTGATCCCAATCTCTGAATTCTAAAATGTGATCCCCATCTCTGAATCCTCAGATGTGATCTCCATCTCTGAATCCTCTGATGTGATCCCCATCTCTGAATCCTCAGATGCGATCCCCATCTCTGAATCCTCAGATGCGATCCCCATCTCTGAATCCTCAGATGTGATCCCCACCTCTGAATCCTCAGATGTGATCCCCATCTCTGAATCCTCAGATGTGATCCCCATCTCTGAATCCTCAGATGTGATCCCCATCTCTGAATCCTCAGATGTGATCCCTATCTCTGAATCCCTTAGATGTGATCCCCATCTCTGAATCCTCAGATGTGATCCCTATCTCTGAATCCTCAGATGTGATCCCTATCTCTGAATCCTCAGATGTGATCCCCATCTCTGAATCCTCAGATGTGATCCCTATCTCTGAATCCTTTAGATGTGATCCCCATCTCTGAATCCTCAAATGCGATCCTCATCTCTGAATCCTTTAAATGTGGGCCTACCCTGTACAGCCTACCTGACAGGGCCCTCCTCCCAGAGATATCAAATCCTCCCAAAGATATCAAATTATAAAAATACACTAAAAATTATTATTGGTGGACGCAAGCACAACTAAATTCTAGCTGAAGCTGTGTGTATGAATGAGGTCGCGGGGACACAGTGGCTGTAGGCACACAGCCGCAGGTCCTAACTTGGCAGGTGTCCTGAGGCTGTGTTCCTACAGCTGCTGTGTCCCTATAGCATAACATAGGCTGACTGCACACAGCTCCAGCCACATAAACAAAGCCCCAAGACCTCATTCACATGGGCTCCGTGGCCTGTACAGTGTGAATTAGGGGTTTGGTTATATGGCCGGAGCCGCATGGAGCTGTGTTACGCTATAGGGAAGCAGAAGCTGTATGAACACAGCCGCAGGACACCTGCCAAACTAGGACCCATGGCTGTGTTCGTACAGCCACTGTGTCTCCAGCCGCATGGACAATCCACTCATTAACTTATTTTTTTATCTGCCCTGTTGGAGGGGCTTTAATAAAATATCAGGGGGTCTAAACTGACCCCGGTGTCTCTCATATGAGGAGGGAATGAGGACCTCATGTGATCCCCATCTCTGAATCCTCAGATGTGATCCCCATCTCTGAATCCTTAGATGTGATCTCCATCTCTGAATCCTCAGATGTGATCTCCATCTCTGAATCCTCCGATGTGATCTCCATCTCTGAATCCTTAGATGTGATCTCCATCTCTGAATCCTCAGATGTGATCTCCATCTCTGAATCCTCAGATGTGATCTCCATCTCTAAATCCTCAGATGTGATCCCCATCTCTGAATCATCAGATGTGATCCCTATCTTTGAATCCTCAGATGTGATCTCCATCTCTGAATCCTCAGATGTGATCCCCATCTCTGAATCCTCAGATGTGATCTCCATCTCTAAATCCTCAGATGTGATCCCCATCTCTGAATCCTTAGATGTGATCCCTATCTTTGAATCCTCAGATGTGATCTCCATCTCTGAATCCTCAGATGTGATCCCCATCTCTGAATCCTCAGATGTGATCTCCATCTCTGAATCCTCAGATGTGATCCTCATCTCTGAATCCTTAGATGTGATCCCCATATCTGAATCCTCAGACGTGATCTCCATCTCTGAATCCTAAACTGTGATCCCCATCTCTGAATCCTCAGATGTGATCCCCATCTCTGAATCCTCAGATGAGATCCCTAGCTCTGAATCCTCAGATGTGATCCCCATCTCTGAATCCTCAGATGTGATCTCTATCTATGAATCCGCAGATGTGTACAGCCTACCTGACAGGGCCCTCCTCCCAGAGATATCAAATCCTCCCAGAGATATCAAATTATAAAAATACACTAAAAATTATTATTGGTGGACGCAAGCACAACTAAATTCCAGCTGAAGCTGTGTGTATGAATGAGGTCGTGGGGACACAGTGGCTGTAGGCACACAGCCGCAGGTTCTAATTTGGCAGGTGTCCTGCGGCTATGTTCCTACAGCTGCTGTGTCCCTATAGCATAACATAGGCTGACTGCACACAGCTCCAGCCACATAAACAAAGCCCCAAGACCTCATTCACATGGACTCCATGGCCTGTACAGTGTGAATTAGGGGTTTGGTTATATGGCCGGAGCCGCATGGAGCTGTGTTACGCTATAGGGAAGCAGGAGCTGTATGAACACAGCCGCAGGACACCTGCCAAACTAGGACCCATGGCTGTGTTCGTACAGCCGCTGCGTCTCCAGCCGCATGGACAATCCAGTCATTAACTTATTTTTTTTATCTGCCCTGTTGGAGGGGCTTTAATAAAATATCAGGGGGTCTAAACTGACCCCGGTGTCTCTCATATGACACTGAGAAAGGGAATGAGGACCTAGATTCATCAGTCCCTTTCTCTGCAGCCTCTGCTGGTACAGTGCAATGAATGGGAAGGGCTCAGAGGCTTCCTGTTCATTCACAAACTGAAGCATAGGAAACATGCTTCAGGAAACTATGCTTCAGTGATGAATGGACACAGGAGCGATCGGTACCAATCACTCACTGTGTTCATTCTGAAAAGGAAGTGTCCAGGATCCAAATCATTTGGTGGAGGGGGGATTATGGTGTGGGGTTGCTTTTCAGGGGTTGGGCTTGGCCCCCTTAGTTCCAGTGAAAGGAACTCTTAAGGCGTCAGCACACCAAGACATTTTGGACAATTTCATGTTCCCAACTTTGTGGGAACAGTTTGGGGGTGGCCCCTTCCTGTTCCAACATGACTGCGCACCAGTGCACAAAGCAAGGTCCATAAAGACATGGATGAGCGAATTTGGGGTGGAGGAACTTGACTGGCCTGCACAGAGTCCTATACTCAACCCGATAGAACACCTTTGGGATGAATTAGAGCGGAGACTGTGAGCCAAGCCTTCTCGTCCAACATCAGTGCCTGACCTCACACATGCTCTTCTGGAAGAATGGTCAAACATTCCCATAGACTCACTCCTAAACCTTGTGGACGGCCTTCCCAGAAGAGTTGAAGATGTTATAGACGAGAAGGCCTGGCTCGCAGTCTCCGCTCTAATTCATGACAAAGGTGTTCTATCGGGTTGAGGTCAGGACTCTGTGCAGGTCAGTCATGTTCCTCCACCCCAAACTCGCTCATCTATGACTTTATGGACCTTGCTTTATTGATGATGGTCAAACATTCCCATAGACACACTCCTAAACCTTGTGGACAGCCTTCCCAGAAGAGTTGAAGCTGTTATAGCTGCTAAGGGTGGGCCAACTCAATATTGAACCCTACGGACTAAGACTGGGATGCCATTAAAGTCCATGTGCGTGTAAAGGCAGGCATCCCAATACTTTTGGTAATATAGAGTATCTATCTGGTTTTCTATATGTAAGGGGCGGGGAGGAGCTAGCAGTTGGTGTGTCTGAGAATTTTTCCACCTGCCCCACCATCAAGTGTTCCCGGATCACCATTCTCCAGTCAGTGGGGGGGGGACCTTAATCCCTGGCCAGGTTCTCTGACCCCTGTATGCATCTCCAGGGTCCATGTTTAAATCTGGTTCGGAGTGTTCCTTTAAAACGCGTCTCCCCTTCCTCTAATGGTGTAGTTACAGTGTGGACGGTTCCTGCATCCCATTACCCAATTACAGACACACGGAACATTCCAGGCATGCTGGCTGCAGCATCTTCTTTAATTAGATTCCATTAAGCTGGTTACATCATTAAGCACTCTCTGCTTGTTACCGGGGATGGATAAATTGCTCCAATCACTGGGGGGGCTCCTCCGTGATGGAGGAAGGTGTGCTGTCTGGGTAATTTTTTCATTTCTGATAATGTTCCTGTGATTAGTGTTTTGTGACCAGAGCCTGGATGCCGAGACTGAATCAGTAAACCCCGAAGATAACTCTATGACCGATTATCACCATCACCCATGCAGTGGGAGTAGAGTTGCCGCCTCATGCCTTTAAACCTGAACACCTTTGAATTACACAGGTCCTGAGGTTAATTACATGCAGATAAGGCACCAAGTGAGTTTAATTACCACCTTAATCAGCCACAGAACTTGTGTAATTAATATGTGTTTGGGTTTAAAGGGATGAGGTGGCAACCGTAAGTGGGAGGTGGTGATGTCCCGTACTCATAGTGTGTCCTCAATCTTCCAGGTAAAGTGAGGCTGGGCGGCTTTCAACCTAGAAGACTGAGGGCACCTTGTGGCAGAAAAGAAGTACTGCAGAGACCACTGCCAAAGAGGAGCTGAGTGGGCATTAAAAGACTTGAGGGCACCTTGTGGCAGAAATTAGGTACTGCAGGGACCGGCACCAAAGAGGAGCCGAGTATTGCAGTCTGTTCTTTTCAAGGCCTGGGGAATCATTTTTAATTTAAATTAAAAAAAAGCTTATCACGGAGTAGAGCTTTAACTTTTGTAATTGGCACTCCCAGGATGGAGATGAAGACTTCCTTAATGGCTTGAGGAAAGCTGTTTAAAGCTTGCTTAATGTTTGTAAATACTCGCTGAAGCTGGTCTTTCGCACAGGGGAATCAATGATTTCACACCAAAAATATGGAAGCTGTCAATGCTGCCCATCTTCTGATAATGCCAGTTGCCTAGCTGTTCTTTGGATTCAGTATGTTAAGTCATTTCTCTGTCACAAGCATGTAGTGGGATGCAGTGAAGTCGAACACTCACGCTCAACATTTCATTCAAATTCTGGTTAGTATCTCAGAAGGTTCTACATGCATCAGCCAGGGAACTAGCATTTCAGAAGTAAGGGCCAGCCAAGGCCATTGCTTGCCTCTTTCGTAAAATGCTAGTTGTCTGGCTGCATCTGGTTGTCATACTTCTAAATCACAAACCTAGACCTCTTCGCTTGTTCTGGATCAGTGGAGGTATGTTGGTGGAGAACTGGACCCTACACCGTGTGATTTCAACAAAGGCACCACCTCTAATAGCATAAAAAAGGATCTCTGGATACTAGTAGACCACATGATAGACCTCTGGATACTAGTAGACTATATGATAGACTTCTGGATACTAGTAGACTAGTAGACCATATGATAGACCTCTGGGTACTTGTAGACTAGTGGACCATATGATAGACCTCTGGATACTGGTAGACTAGTAGACCATATGATAGACCTCTGGATATTAGTAGACCATATGATAGACCTCTGGGTACTGGTTGACTAGTAGACCATATGATAGACCTATGGATACTGGTAGATTAGTAGACCATATGATAGGCCTCTGAATATTAGTAGACCATATGATAGACCCCTGAATACTAGTAGACTATATTATAGACCTCTGGATACTAGTAGATTATATGATAGATTTCTGGATACTAGTAGATCAGTAGACCATATGATAGACCTCTGGGTACTTGTAGACTAGTAGACCATATGATAGACCTCTGGATATTAGTAGACCATATGATAGACCTCTGGGTACTGGTAGACTAGTAGATCATATGATAGACCTATGGATACTGGTAGATTAGTAGACCATATGATAGGCCTCTGAATATTAGTAGACCATATGATAGACCCCTGGATAATACCCCTGGATACTAGTAGACTATATGATAGACCTCTGGATACAAGTAGACTATATGATACACTTATACTAGTATACCATATGATAGACTTCTGGATACTGATAGACTAGTAGACCATATGATAGACCTCTGGATATTAGACCATATGATCGACCCCTGGATACTAGTAGAATATATAATACACTTCTGGATACTAGTATACCATATGATAGACCTCTGGATACTGATAGACTAGTAGACCATATGATAGACCTCTGGATACTAGTAGACCATATGATAGACCTCTGGGTACTAGTAGACCATATGATAGACCTCTGGATACTAGTAGACTAGTAGACCATATGATAGGAAGAGGGGATTGAAAAATGGTTATGAATTCAATAGGAATTTGCCACAGTGGAACAGTGAATGCGTATCGGGGGGCCTGATCTCCTGTCATCAGGGCTTTAGCACCTCTGTTACATTCAGTCTTTGAATACAGCTGCGCCACTAAATACCTTTGTATCAAACTATGTCTGTGTCTCCCCGCTGCCTGCTGTAGCTCCAAATACATTGAAGCCTTTGCATCAAGATGACAGCCAGGAAACTAGCATCTTCAGCAGGAGTGTGGGGTTACCAGCAGAACGCCATCATAATTCTCCAGAACTATTCACTGGGATTACTGGTCAGGTTGTCGTGTCCTCTGATTTATCCCTGTTCAGGACCAGAATCTTCCTTACCCTCAGATGAAAACTCTGTCCTAAAATGAATCTAATCTAGAACAGTGGTCTCCAAACTGCGGCCGGGGGGCCGAATATTGCCCTTTGTTTGCCTTTATCCAGCCCTTGGGGCACTATTCCTCCCACCGACACCAATGATGAGGTACTATTCCTCCCACTGACACCAATGATGGGGCACTATTCCTCCCACCGACACCAACGATGGGGCACTATTGCTCCCACCGACACCAATGATGGGGCACTATTCCTCCCACTGACACCAACGATGGGGCACTATTCCTCCCACTGACACCAACGATGGGGCACTATTTCTCCCACTGACACCAACTATGGGGCACTATTCCTCCCACTGACACCAACTATGGGGCACTATTCCTCCCACTGACACCAACGATGGGGCACTAATAATTCCCCTAATCCCAAAGATAGGACATTGTTTACTCCCACTGGCCATGGTCTGGCCCCCCTAAAGTCTGAAGGACAGTAAACTGGCCCTTTGTTTAGAAAGTTTGGAGACCCCGGATCTAGAACATTCTTTTGGTTGGTGCTGTAATTAATTAAAAAAACGTAATTGCAGAACTGTGCGGCCTGATATAATAGTGGAGTCATGAAGAGCCATGCTCTGCGTCGGTCCTCTGTCTTCGGGAGACGGATAAGGTTGCTAGGAGACAACATTTAATACGAGTTTCCCACACACGGGTCTAAAAATACTCGCAGAGTTTTGTTCCGTTTCTCAGCAGGTTAGGTGTCTATTGATTGACAGGAGCTTCACACAAGGCAGCCCGGGGAGGCGGTGTGGACGGGGTCATGGTGGGGTCTTACTCTAACTCTTTTTTGCCAAACAGGTCCAATTAAAGGACGTCTCTTGACGTTTTTTTATAAAAGAATTATTCAACGTGTAACAAAAATAGAGGTTTTGTACACTAGTGGTGAATATTATATTACATTCGTAATTTCACTAATAACTTTCCCACATGTCTTCTCCTAAAAGTGGATGGCAACAGCACCTGGAACATACTATCTATACATGATTGAGGGGGGGTCATATTCATCTGTCAGTTAACACTTCCTGCGCTCACATTGTGCCTGGCCCGAGCACACTTCCTGTGCTCACATTGTGCCTGGCCCGAGCACACTTCCTGTGCTCACATTGTGCCTGGCCCGAGCAGGCTTCCTGCGCTCACACTGTGCCTGGCCCAAGCACGCTTCCTGCGCTCACATTGTGTCTGGCCCGAGCACGCTTCCTGTGCTCACATTGTGTCTGGCCTGAGCGCGCTTCCTGTGCTCACATTGTGCCTGGCCCGAGCACGCTTCCTGCGCTCACACTGTGCCTGGCCCGAGCACGCTTCCTGTACTC
This sequence comes from Aquarana catesbeiana, assembly GCF_042186555.1. Lineage (NCBI taxonomy): Eukaryota > Metazoa > Chordata > Amphibia > Anura > Ranidae > Aquarana > Aquarana catesbeiana. The sequence continues at coordinate 16,731,332 of NC_133325.1, read as the reverse complement.
ACATTGTGTCTGGCCCGAGCGCGCTTCCTGCGCTCACATTGTGTCTGTCCCGAGCACGCTTCCTGTGCTCACATTGTGCCTGGCCCGAGCACCCTTCCTGCGCTCACATTGTGCCTGGCCTGAGCACGCTTCCTGCGCTCACTTTATGTCTGGCCCGAGCACGCTTCCTGTGCTAACATTGTGCCTGGCCCAAGCACGCTTCTTGCGCTCACATTGTGCCTGGCCCGAGCACGCTTCCTGCGCTCACATTGTGTCTGGCCCGAGCGAGCTTCCTGCGCTCACATTGTGCCTGGCCCGAGCATGCTTCCTGTGCTCACATTGTGCCTGGCCCGAGCACGCTTCCTGTGTTCACATTGTGCCTGGCCCGAGCACGCTTCCTGCGCTCACATTGTGCCTGGCCCGAGCACGCTCCTTTGTGCTCACATTGTGCCTGGCCCAAGCACCCTTCCTGCGCTCACATTGTGTCTGGCCCGAGCGCGCTTCCTACACTCACATTGTGCCTGGCCTGAGCACGCTTCCTGCGCTCACATTGTGCCTGGCCCGAGCACGTTTCCTACGCTCACATTGTGTCTGGCCCGAGCACACTTCCTGCGCTTACATTGTGTCTGGCCCGAGCACGCTTCCTGTGCTCACTTTATGTCTGGCCCGGGCACGCTTCCTGCGCTCACATTGTGCCTGGCCCGAGCATGCTTCCTGCGCTCACATTGTGCCTGGCCCGAGCACGCTTCCTGCGCTCACATTGTGTCTGGCCCGAGCACGCTTCCTGCGCTCACATTGTGTCTGGCCCGAGCACGCTTCCTGTGCTCACTTTATGTCTGGCCCGGGCAAGCTTCCTGCGCTCACATTGTGCCTGGCCTGAGCACGCTTCCTGCGCTCACATTGTGCCTGGCCCGAGCACGCTTCCTGCGCTCACATTGTGTCTGGCCCGAGCACGCTTCTTGCGCTCACATTGTGTCTGGCCCGAGCACGCTTCCTGCGCTCACATTGTGCCTGGCCTGAGCACGCTTCCTGCGCTCACATTGTGTCTGGCCCGAGCACGCTTCCTGCGCTCACATTGTGTCTGGCCCGAGCACGCTTCCTGCGCTCACATTGTGTCTGGCCCGAGCACGCTTCTTGCGCTCACATTGTGCCTGGCCTGAGCACGCTTCCTGTGCTCACTTTATGTCTGGCCCGAGCACGCTTCCTGCGCTCACATTGTGCCTGACCCGAGCACGCTTCCTGTGTTCACATTGTGCCTGGCCCGAGCACGCTTCCTGTGCTCACATTGTGCCTGGCCCGAGCACGCTCCTTTGTGCTCACATTGTGTCTGGCCCGAGCACGCTTCCTGTGCTCACATTGTGCTGGGCCTGAGCACGCTTCCTACTTACATTGCGCCGGCCTGAGCATGCTTCCTGGGCTGACAATTTGCTCGTGCATGCATTCTGTGCTCACATTTTGCTGGGCCAGAGTTTGCTTCCTGGGTTCGCATTGGACTAGGCCCACATCTTGCAATTAGATTGGGTTGGGACTAAGCATGAATCCTGCATGTGGTCCTGAGCACGCATCCTTGCTCGCACTCGGCCAGGTCCAAGCACACTTCCTGAGCCTACATTGTTGCTGGCCCAAGCACACTTACATCATCTGTACACTTACAACCTTAGTGGACACAAATGGATATAGTCTGCTCCAGCGTACAGTTCCACTTCCATGGTCAGTAAGCGATCACACAGATCTGAACTCATTTAAGCAAGACAATGATTCCAAACACAAAGCCAAGGAAACTCTCCATTGGTTTCAAAGAAAGCACTAAAGATCACAGTTCATAGAAGAGGCCCACGGAACCTCCAAGATCTGAAGACTGTTTGTGTGGAAGAATGGGCCAAAATCACACCTGAGCAACGCATGCGACTCGTTCCTCCATACAGGAGGCGTCTTGAAGTTGTCATTACCAACAAAGGATTTTGTACCAAGTATTAAATACATTCTAGTTAACGTGTTCAATACTTTTCCCCGTGTCCTTCCATTTTATTACACAGAACTTCATTTCTGAACGTATTTGTTTGGTATCCTTGTATTTATGGATTGCATGGATTGTTACCGACATGTGGTGACAATTTCATGTCAATAGAACTTTTACCATTATATTTACCTAGAAAAACGGTGACGTGTTCAATACTTATTTTACCCGCTGTACACAGTGTGTGTTTGTGTGTGTGTGTATATATATATATATATATATATATATATATATCACTGGCCCCCAAAGTAAAGCAGCAGTCACTGGGCACTTGAGCTTGGGTCAGTACTCACATTGTCCCAGGGGGGCAGCTACACCTGCCAGCTTCCACCTGGTGTTTCTTATTGAGTTCTCCAGATCAAGTCCTTAGCTCCAGAAGAAACTGGGAATAGGCCCCCCAGCTGTACTTTAGCTGGGACCTCGATGAACATCAGCAGATACCAGCAGGACTTCCTCAAAGCCGCCTGAGGCCTAGGAATTTCTCCAGCAGGACAAAGACAGAACTGCTCCTTACCCCAGACTATATCCCCCAGCCACCTAATAAACACACCTCCCTTAGGGATTGGCTGTAGCACAGTAAATATTCAAGCTGCCTATTTGACTCTTTCAGCCCTCTATGTTCTGGAAGCCTCCAGAATGCAGGGGGGAGCAATCAAACCTGCAGCCTGTGAGATCTAGAACAGCCCAGAGAAATCAACAGCTTCAATGATTACAGCAGAGCCCAAAAAGAACTAACGCTACATATCATCCTAGCAACCTAGCTTGGAGGTTACTACACATACACTATATTCCCATAAGTATTGGGGCGCCTGCCTTTACACGCACATGAACTGTAATGCCATCCCAGTCTTAGACCATAGGGTTCAATATTGAGTTGGCCCACCCTTTGCAGCTATAACAGCTTCAACTTTTCTGGGAAGGCCGTCCACAAGGTTTAGGAGTGTGTCTATGGGAATGTTTGACCATTCTTCCAGAAGCACATTTTTGAGGTCAGGCACTGATGTTGGATGAGAAGGCCTGGCTCACAGTCTCCGCTCTAATTCATCCCAAAGGTGTTCTAACGGGTTGAGGTCAGGTGCAGACCAGTCATTTTCCTCCACCCCAAACTCGCTCATCCATGTCTTTATGGACCTTGCTTTGTGCGCTGGTGCGCAGTCATGTTGGAACAGGAAGGGGCCATCCCCAAACTGTTCCCACAAAGTTGCTCAGTTTCAGGGTCTTGGCAATCTTCTTATAGCCTAGACAATCTTTATGTAGAGCAACAATTCTTTTTTTTTAGATCCTCAGAGAGTTCTTTGCCATGAGGTGCCATGTTGAACTTCCAGTGACCAGTATGAGAGAGTGAGAGCGATAACACCAAATTTAGCACACCTGCTGCCCATTCACACCTGAGACCTTGTAACAGTAACGAGTCACATGACACCGGGGAGGGAAAATGGCTAATTGGGCCCAATTTGGACATTTTCACTTCGGGGTGTACTCACTTTTGTTGCTAGCGGTTTAGACATTAATGGCTGTGTGTTGAGTTATTTTGAGGGGACAGCAAATTTACACTGTTATACAAGCTGTACACTCACTACTTTACATTGTAGACAAGTGTCATTTCTTCAGTGTTGTCACATGAAAAGATAGAAGAAAATATTTACAGAAATGTGAGGGGTGTACTCACTTTTGTGAGATACTGTGTATATATATATATATATATATATATATATATATATATATATATATATATATATATAACTGTATATATATAACTGTATATATATATATATATATATATATATATATATATGTATATATATATATATATATATATATATAGTGGGTAAAATAAGTATTGAACATGTCACAGTTTTTCTAGGTAAATCTATTGGTAAAGGTGCGATTGACGTGAAACGTTCCCCACATGTCAGTAACAATCCATGCAATCCATACATACAAAGACACCAAAACAAATAAGTTCAGAAATGAAGTTCTGTGTAATAAAATGGAAGGACACAGGAAAAAGTATTTAACCCGCTAACTCAAATGTATTTAATACTTGGTACAAAATCCTTTATTGGTAATGACGGCTTCAAGACGCAGGCTCCTGTATGGAGGAACAAGTTGCATGCGTTGCTCAGGTGTGATTTTGGCCCATTCTTCCACAGTCTTCAAATCTTGAAGGTTCTGTGGGCCTCTTCTATGAACTCGGATCTTTAGTTCTTTCCATAGATTTTCTATTGGATTCCAGTCAGGTGATTGGCTGGGGTCCATTCTAGCAGATTTATTTTCTTTCTTTGAAACCAACGGAGAGTTTCCTTGGCTTTGTGTTTGGGATCGTTGTCTTGCTGAAAAGTCTGCCCTCGTCTCATCTTCATCATCCTGGTAGATGGCAGCAGATTTTTATCAAGAATGTCTTGGTCCGTTTTTCTATTCATTCTTCCCTCAATGACATGAATTTTCCCAGTACCGTATACTAAAAAACAGCCGCGCCCACACAGCCCCGTCCACGCCATGATGTTCCCACCTCCATACCTCACTGTTAGTATGGGGGGTGTTTTTAGGGTGATATGCCATGTGACCTCCAAACACGGTGTGTATTATGTCAATCCAAAGAGTTTGATTTTGGTCTCCTCTGACCAGACTATATTCTCCCCGTATTTCACAGGCTTGTCTAAATGTTGTGCAGAAACTATAAATGAGCTTCAACATGCTTTTTCTTCAGCAATGGAGTGTTGCGTGGTAAGCGTGGCCATGGCGGGGGAGTGCATTACTTATTGTGTACCTGCTAATTCCAGGTCTTTGTGAAGCTCTCCACAAGTGGTCCTTGGCTCTTGGACAACTCTTCTGATAATTCTTTTCACTCCTCTGTCAGAAATCTTGCGAGGAGCACCTGGTCGTGGCCGGTTTATGGTGAAAGTGTTCTTTCCACTTCTGAATTATGGCCCCAACAGTGCTCACTGGAACATTCAGAAGTTTAGAAATCCCTCTGTAACCAATGCCATCGGTACGCTTTGCAACAATAAGGTTGCAAAGGTCGTGAGAGAGCTCTTTGCTTTTACCCATCATGAGATGTTTCTTGTGGGACACCTTGGTAATGAGACTCCTTTTTATAGGCCATCAGTTGAGATGGAACCAGCTGATATTCATTTGCCCTGACAAGGGGCACAATTGCCAATTACTGATAGATTTCAGCTGGCGTCTTGGCCTTGGTCTTTCTTCATGTGTTCAATACTTTTTCCCTGTGTCATTCCATTTTATTACACATAACTTCATTTCTGAATGTATTTGTTTTGGTGTCTTTGTATGTATGGATTGCATGGGTTGTTACCGACATGTGGGTAAAATTTCATGTCAATAGCACCTTTAGAAATATATTATCTAGAAAAACGGTGATGTGTTCAATACTTATTTTACTCGCTGTATATATATATATATATATATATATATATATATATATATATATATATATAAAATTATTATTATATTTATTTATTTTTGTGGTATGCAAGCAGGCCCATTCCTGCCCCCAGCCCCCTGTAATATACCACCATCAGAGCAGGAGTTGTGGCATTTCCTTGAAAGAAGACGAATTCCTGTCCTCATTCTATCTGATTGCTCCGTCAGCCCGGAGAAAAATCCCACCACCAGTCTGTGAGCTTTGATATGCAGACAGAGCCATCTAATCAATGCAAAAAGAAAGCGAATTATTACAGGTCTATAAATAACGATGGAGAGATCACTCTCCGTCAACAAACCAAGATTATTTATAGACCTTGCTGGACTGATCGTTTTATCTCAGCGGCAGCGTGGGTACTGCACCATTGCGGGGGAGGTGGGGGGGACACAGACAGGCCCGGGATGGGTTCGGTTTATAAAGCTTGGAAGAATATTTGAAGCTTTTTACAGCTTCAGTTTATAGATGTTTGTCATCTCATAGAGTGCTGCCAAATATCCGAGTCTGAACCAAAAATGGCATTTATTTTACTAACACCTACAGTAGGTACCACTAAAATTGGTTCTGGATGGAGATGCCCTTTAAAAGGTCAGTACTATTAAAATTGTCATTATAGTTATAGGTGGAGTCAGTCCCCGGTCTTTTATACATTTTGGATATCTCTGACAGGGAGAGCTCCTTACAATATTTCCCAGCTCTGCTCCTGTCCACAACCTGGTATTCTCCTGAACCATGGGGTGTCCATGTCCACCATTGTCTACCCCTTTTATATGTTCCAGGATGGTGGGAACCCCTCATAATGGGCACAGCAGGTGTACAGACCAGGGAACTCAGCACAGGGATGGCAGAATCAGTCATAATGGGCACAGTTGGTGTACAGACCTGCGAACTCAGCACAGGGATGGTGGGAAACTGCCATTCCGCTCCTTGACAGTGAGGTGTGAGGTTGCTGGTTCCTTTGCTCCTGTGCTTCCAGAGACCAGGGGCTAGAGTTGCTCCTCTGCTCCAGGAGTGATGCTGGATCCTGGGGAGGACCCTGGTGGAGGCCCCCTGGATAGGCCTCAGCCTGTGGAAGACACTGGGCCTGGCCCAAGGAAAGATGAATCTCTGTCTGCCTTTAGACGGAGGGTTGTTGAAACGCTGAAGCGGATTGAGAAGGAAGAGGAGAAGTTGGTAGCTTTGAAAAATGAATTTAAAAAGAAAAAACAGATTTGTGCCAAAGTGTTCAGTAAGAAAAGACCGGCTTTGAGGCCTGAGTTGAAAGACCCGGAACAAGCTCTGCGGAAACAGAAAGAACTGGTGAGTTCTCTGAAGGAGAGTAGTGGAGCATTTAAAGAAAAATATAAGAATGAAGAAAGATTTAGCCAAATGAGAAGAGGAGCCGCTTCCTGCATGGAGGGTGAGGAGACCAATGAGGAGATGCAGGTACAGACAGCAGAGAGTGAGAAAGTGGGCCCGGAGGATGAGCCCAGCTCTTCAACACCTCAGACATCTGCTGAGCCCTCAATGGTGGAGGCCTCTGTCCCCTTCACTCCCCAGCAATGTGGAACATCTGGGCAGGAGGTTGAAGGTTCTGGCATGCTGGATTTTATCAATATGCTTGAATCACCTCCGGATGTGGCTTCCCAGGATGATGAGGAGAAGATGGACACCGTTCCTAGCTCTGTGGAAGAAAGACCTGTGGAGAGAGCAGGTGCAGGTAAAGTGTGTTTGCAGGATGGTGTGAACTTTAATGACAATGGGCTTGCTGAGGGTTGTAGTGCTGCAGGCGGTCAGCCCAGACCCATAGACAATACACAGCATGCATTAACATCTGCTAATAACTGTCAGCTTCAGTCTGCAGAGAGGTCCATGGACAATACAGAGACTTTGCCTGGACCAGGCACAGCGGCTGTTCCTGTGAATGGTGGAGGAGATGCTGGGTGCAGTAGTGCTACAACTCTCCAGGAGTCTACAGTGGACAGGATTGAAGCTGTGTGTTCAGAGCAGGGGGAGGGGGCAGGTCCTGCCTCTGCTATTTAGAAGACTGCTATCCCAGCTCATTCAGACTCTCTGCCAGCAGGTTTGAATGTGTCTAAGGACAAGACTGCAAATGCTGCTGGTGTAAGAAAAACTTATGCTGGTGTTGCTGCCACAAGTTCTGGGAAGGGTAGCAAGTAGGGGAGGAGCATGAAAATGGTTTATCTTCCTCCCTGTTTAAAAGGAGGAATGTTGTCCAGTTAAAATGGGAGGGCGGTGGAATCCCCACACATAGGAGGGCAGTGGTGGATAAAATCCTGCAGATGGGGTTTACACCCACCGATATCTTCGCCCTGATCAGTCCGGCAGGTTCCTATGAGCATGATTTGTCCTTTATCCGTCCGGAGTCTTTGGACAAATTTTGGGAGAAATATGAACATGTGTGTAGGGGCCTGCCGGACTGGAAAGGGCTCATCCCCAAGCTTGTTTCACGCCAGCCCCTCATTAAAATGGTGACAATTCTTGTCTGAAATGAATCTATAACCGCAAGGGGATTTAACTGTTTGATTGAGGGGGTATGGAGACATCCTGAGCCCCCTAAAAAAGATTGTGGATAATCGGGGAATATGGACGGGGGGATGGTCTGTTTAGCTAAAATTAAAGGTCGTTGACAATGTCGTCCAGCATCTGCCATCCTCAGCTTTCCTGGGGAGGGACAGGCTGACCATCTTCTATCCAGGCCAGCCAAAGCTCTGCAAAAAGTGTGGTGATAAAGGGCATCTTGCATCCTCCTGTCCAGTGATGAAGTGCTCTCTGTGTCAGGTTATAGGACATTTGGCGAAGGATTGTAATATTATCAGGTGCAATCTGTGTAATGCAGTGAGACATCCTTACAGTCAGTGTCCTGAGGCAATGCACAACAAGCCTGAGCTCATGAGAGAGTTCTTCCGCCTGGACATGGAGGATACTCAGAGTTCAGCAGCTGGAGTGCCTGTGAGTCCATCTGAGTCTGTGCCAACACCCAGTGTGTCTGTGTCTCCCCAGTCTGTGGTTCCACAGCCTGTGCCAATACCCAATATGTCTGTGTCCCCCCAGTCTGTGGTGCCCCAGTCTGTACCAATACCCAATATGTCTGTGTCTTCCCAGTCTGTGCGTTTACCTAGTGTGCCCGTGTCTTCTGTAGGTAAGGTATCAGTTGCCGAAAATGTGTCTAATCCTTCTGTGTCTGTGTCTTCTAAAATTGCAAGGCAGCAAGAGGTGCTGAGGCAGGTGCATCAAGTGCAGTGCCAGTTCCCCTCCCCCGACACTTCAGGGTTTCTATTGAGGATCGTGGGGTGCAGAGGAGTGGGGAAAATGGTGGAGAGGCTGGCCTGGTGGTAGATAAGGGAAGGGGGGGTGAAGGGGGGCGCACTTGTTCTCCAGGAAGAGGGAGTAGTCAGGCTAAGAAACGGCTGCCTCAACTACCCTAATGGCAGTTCCCACTCCGTTAAAAGTGGCAACCATTAATGTTGCCAGCTTAAGATCAGTAAGTGCTCGTCATATGGCCTTATTTTTGCTCAGCGAGTTTGATACTGACATTTTGTTTTTGCAAGAGACCCATTTGAGTAGGCTGGCCGATATACATCTGGCAAAGAAGAAGTGGAGACGTGGTCCCTCATTTTGGTTTCTTGCGGCCGAGCCTTACAGCGGGGTTGCAGTCCTTTTTTCTGGTATGGTAACATACCGGCAGGTAATTGAGGTAGAGATAGGGAGGTACATGGTCTTAGACGTCTCTGTGAAGGGGCAGGACTTGCGCCTGATTAACATCTATGGTCCCCAGACGAAGTGGGACAGGAAATGCCTCTTTACAAAGATTAAGCCTTTTCTTTTTACGGCCCAGCAGGTTATCTTTGGAGGTGATTTCAACACCATTACTAGGTCTAAAGTCAGGAGAGGTTTCAGAGATAAGCTGGGCTATGACACCCTTTTTCCTAATGCGATAGATAGGGAAGCAGGTCTGGTAGATGCGCACATTAAGCGCTGCCAAGGCAGCACGGGGTTCACTTTTCAGCGAGGTAATAGAGTAGGATAGATAGGTTTTTTTTAAAGGGAGACTCTGCTTTTTCGGCACCTGTATGTCGGGGCAGTAGAGTTTTCTGATCACTGTATTCTATCTGTGACTCTGAATGCCCCAGACATGCCACCTAGGGGGAGGGGTATCTGGAGATTGAATTCGGCCCTCCTGGAAGACGAGAGAGTAAGACAATCCTTTGAGGATTTTTTTCAAGCACAGGTAATGATCCTAGACTTTTGCAACAGCAAGTCAGAATGGTGGGAGCTTGTAAAACAGCGGACTGTTGGGCTTTTCAAGGCCATAGGAAGAAAGAAGCAGCAAGATAAGTATATCACCTACCAGCGTTTGCGGAGGAAACTTGACCGCCTTGTTTCGAATGGAGGAGATTCTGGGGCGATCTCTGAGGTGAAGCTCCTCCTTAGGAGACATCAATATGATCGGCATGCCTCTTTGGTTCAGGAGAGGGATTACGGGATTTGTACCATTCGCCTGACCCTTACCAGAACTGTAAACAGAGCATAGCAGTTAAGACGGTCAATGGCCTGAGGGACAGTACGGGCACTCTGACGAAGTCTAGGTCAGGGATCCTGGAGGTTGTCAGGTCATACTATGCCGATCTCCTGGGAGGAAGGAACCTTGATCGGACAAGGATGTTGGGTTTTTTGGACTCTACACCAGGATTGGAAAGTAATGTTCCTTTGATGAATTTGACAGATGAAATCACTGCAGATGAGGTAATCCAGGCTATTGATAAACTAGCCATCAAGAAAACGCCAGGGCCAGATGGTTTGACAGCCGAATTTTATAAATGTTTTAAGACGATCCTGGCTCCCTACCTTGCGGATGTTTTTAATGGCTGTTTGAATGAGTGTTCTCTCCCTCCCTCCATGAGGCAATCTGCAGTGACCCTTCTGTCAAAGGGTAAAGATCCTTCAATGATTGGGAATCGGCGCCCCATTAGCCTTCTTAATGTCGATAGAAAGATACTGGCAAAGATTTTCTTCTGGCGACTATCACCAGTTGCAGGCAGTTTGTTATCCCGCCACCAGCACTGTTCGGTCCAAGGTAGAAGCACTTTCTCAGCAGTGTTAGCTGTCCGGGAGGCCTTGGAGCGTTGTAGGGCTGCTGGTTGGGGTAAATTTTTGCTGACATTGGATCGGGCTAAGGCCTTTGATCGGGTTAATCATGAGTACTTGTGGCTCCTTCTTGACAAATATGGCCTGGAGGTGGGTTTTTATTGATTAGCTCAAGATTTTGTACAAAGGGGCTGAAAGCTTTCCTCTGGTTAATGGTTGGGTCGGGCAGACCTTTGCGGTTGGCTCGGGTGTGCGTCAGGGGTGTCCATTGAGTCCTCTGCTATATGTGTTTGCAATCGACCCCTTCATTAGAAGGCTAGAGAGTGGACCATTGTGTGGGGTACCTTTGGGAATCACTGGTGAGCCTCCTTTGAAGGTTGTGGCCTATGCTGATGTTTCTGTTTTTATCTCTAGGACTGGGGAGGCGCAGGAGGTGGTCTCAGTGATAGGACAGTATGCAGAGGCATCAGGTTCAAAGGTCAACCAGGACAAGTGTGAAGCTTTCTGGATGGGCATAGAAGGTGAGAGCTTTGTTCTCCCGGATGACTTCCCGGAGCCCCAACAAAAAATTCGAGTTCTAGGCATTGAATTCGGCCCAGGTGACTATGGTCATGCAAATTGGGTGAACAGGCTGGAGAATGCCGATGCCAAAGTGGCAAGCTGGAAAGGTTGGCAGCTTTCCTTGAGGGAAAAGGTTGATCTGATCAAGACTTACCTGATTCCGATTTTTCTGTATGTCAGTTTTGTTTGCATTTTGCCAGTTTCTCTCTATACCAGGATCTATAGTTGTTTCTTCCAGCTGTTATGGGGGAACAGAATAAACCTTGTCAAAAGGAATGTGACTTACCTTCCTAGGTGGGAGGGTGGTCTAGGGATGATCAACCCTGTAGTCTTTTTCTCTCTGATGTTTGTGAAGTACAATCTTGGTAACATGTTGGCAGAGAGACTGCCTGGGTGGGTTGGTATTTTGCAGTCCTGGTTTAGGCCCTTTCTGCGAGACTGGGAGAATGGTGGGCCAGTGAAAAGCCTGAGGGTCAAGCATGAACAGCTTCCAATTTATGTTGCCCCGTGTTTGAAAATGCTTCGGCAGTGGCAAGTAACAGCAGGAGAAGTCAGATCTCTTCCAAGGAAACTTCTTGAGAAGCGGATCATGAGCTCAGCTTTTTGCGAGCTACTGGCCTTGAGGGATTGCCCAAGCCTGGTTTTGGGGGTGGGTTTGCGATTGATTAATTTGGAGAGAATCCCAATGAAGTTTAGGGATCAGGCTTGGCTTGTCTTTCATTGAAAACACTATGTGAAGGGCAACTTGAAGTTTCTTTCCATGAGTGATCGGGGCTGCCCGAGAGTGGAGTGTGGAGGAGTGGTGGAGTCCATGGATCACTTTCTACTTCAGTGCCCTTTTAATATAGAGGTGTACAAGAGGGTGGGGAGGGCTCTGAGTATACCCTTCCTCCCCCATATGAGTTATGCAGAGTGGGTGTATGGGGCATTCCAGACTCGTCAGGATTATGATTTGGAAACACTTTTTTTAGTTAGTCTAGTAGTCCGTTATTTCACGTGGAGTGCACGGTGTCAGGTATCCTTACGGAGTAAAATCCTCCCTGTCGAAGTGGTGGTGCAGGACATTCTGGGTAAGGTTGGGAAGATTCGGGGTCTTGAGAAAGGCAGGTGGCAGCAGGAGGCCTGGATAAGGGCGTGGAGGAATATCAGGACTCTGTAGCTGCTGCCTGTTGATCTTGGGGTGTGCGGCTTTTCTTTGTATTCTTGATTCACTCCCCTAGATTTTCAAGATCAATCTATTTTTGATAAAAGGCTCCATGCATGGTGACGGGGATGTTCCTTAGTCTGGCTCTCCCGTAGGGATTGTGTTGTGCGCAATTTGCTTTGCACCATTTATTGTGTTCTTGTTTTGTATAATCATATTCAATTATTTTGTAAATATGTTTTATTTATTTATTATGGTTTTATTGTATATAAGTTGTTTGTAAGATTTTTCAATAAACAAAATTAACCCATCATAATGGGCACAGCAGGTGTACAGACCCGGGAACTCGGCACAGGGATGGTGGGAACCCCTCATAATGGGTACAGCAGGTGTACAGACCCGGGAACTCGGCACAGGGATGGTAGGAACCTCTCATAATGGGCATAGCAGGTGTACAGACCCGGGAACTCAGTGGAGAGAGCTCATTAATAGCTTCCCTATAAGATAGAAAAAAATGTCGGGAGAGTTTACTCTCCAGCACTAATTAAACACTGAAATATTGATTTTGGTGGAGATCTGAGATGTTGTCACACTCTTTATTGTAAAACTTTATTGTTATTTTACCTTTATTATTATTATGTTTCTCAGGACGCTGACACATTGTTGTGACTTTCTATTGCGAATGAAAACTCAGAAAATCCCCCGGAGCTCTGAAACGTTTTATTTATACTGTTCTGAGATTTTAATATACACAAGTTCAATTATCACCTTCGTGATATGGAACATTCTGGAACCCCCCCCAACCCCCCGAGGGTATCTCTGACAGTTCCTGAGCACAGCGCCGTCCGGCTCCGACTTGTTTCATCATCGGAGACACATCCCTTGTTGGATGAAAATCCTGAATAATAATTTTATTTAGTCATCTCTGGCTGCTTCTGATGTGGGGATGGCTTTCATGCGTTGGGAGGAGATGATGCCGGAGATCCCTTTTATCTCCCCCCCCCCCCCCAGAGATCCAGGTGCTACAAAGTATTACCATAAATTCTTCAATTATGCCCAACGCTTAATTAGAGCTAATGTGCCACCGAGCGATTTCCTTCTACACATAAATGTAACCTAATGTATCATAAAACAACATAAACAGAAAAGCAAAGTCATCCAACATAACATTAAACAATCAAGCCACGGGCTCTACTATGACAGGACTGTCCCACTCCCGAGTCCCGTCGAGACGGTCCGAGTCCCGACAGGACTGTCCCACTCCCGAGTCCCGACAGAACTGTCCCACTCCCGAGTCCCGACGAGACGGTCCCATTCCCGAGTCCCGACGAGACGGTCCCACTCCCGAGTCCCGACAGGACTGTCCCACTCCCGAGTCCCGACAAGACGGTCCCACTCCCGAGTCCCAACGAGACTGTCCTACTCCCGAGTCTCGACGAGACAGTCCCACTCCCAAATCCCGACGAGACGGTCCCATTCCCGAGTCCCGACAAGATGGTCCCACTCCCGAGTCCCGACGAGATGGTCCCGCTCCCGAGTCCCGACGAGACGGTCCCGCTCCCGAGTCCCGACAAGACTGTCCCACTCCCGAGTCCCGACAGGACTGTCCCACTCCCGAGTCCTGACGAGACTTTCCCATTCCCGGGTCCCGACGAGAATGTCCCACTCCCGAGTCCCGACAAGACGGTCCCATTCCTGAGTCCCGAAGAGACTGTCCCACTCCTGAGTCCCGACGAGACTGTCCCACTCCCGAGTCCCGTCGAGACTGTCCCATTCCCGAGTCCCGACGAGACTGTCCCACTCCTGAGTCCCGACAAGACGGTCCCATTCCCGAGTCCCGAAGAGACTGTCCCATTCCCGAGTCCCGACGAGACTGTCCCACTCCCGAGTCCCGACGAGACTGTCCCATTCCCGAGTCCCGACGAGACTGTCCCACTCCCGAGTCCCGACAAGACTGTCCCACTCCAGAGTGCAATATTTTATATCACACGGTACTTGTGCAGCGGTGTTTTAAACGTAAATTTTTGGGAAAAGGGACACTTTCATGAATTTAAAAAAAAACAAACAGTAAATTTACCCCAATTTTTTTGCATAATGTGAAAGATGATGTTACGCAGAGTAAATAGATACCAAACATGTCACCCTTTATAATTTATCCTTACCCCAATCTGTCCGCTTATCTCCTACTTTATTAGCTTTCAGAAGATCCCTGAAAACCCTTCTCTTCAGAGAAGCCTATCCTACCCACACCTAACAACTGTACTTTCATTTTTTTTCCATCAGCTCATCCCCCACAGTTATTACCTTTTTGTCTCCACTTGACCCTCCCTTCTAGATTGTAAGCTCTAACGAGCAGGGCCCTCTGATCCCTCCTGTATTGATTTGTATTGTAATTGTACTGTCTGCCTCATGTTGTAAAGCGCTGCGCAAACTGTTGGCGCTATATAAATCCTGTATAATAATAATAATAATAATAATTGCACGCACTTGTGGAATGGCAACAAACTACGGTACCTAAGAATCTCCATAGGCGACGCTTTAAATTTTTTTTTACGGTTACCAGTTACAGAGGAGGTCTAGTGCTAGAATTATTGCTCTCGCTCTGACGATCGCGGCGATACCTCACATGTGTGATTTGAACACCGTTTACATATGCGGGCGCGTTTTCTTTGCTGCGGGAGCTCGCGGGGATGGGGGCGCTTTAAAAATTTTTTTTGTTCTTATTTATTTTATTCATTTTTATATTTATAAATTGTGTTAAAAAAAAATAAAAATTTTGATGACTTATATTGCTGTCACAAGGAATGTAAACATCCCTTGTGACAGTAACAGGTGGTGACAGGTACTCTTTATGGAGTGATCGGGGGTCTAAAAGACCCCCGATCCCTCCTTTGCACCTCAAAGTATTCAGATCGCCGATAACGGCGATTCTGAACACTGTGTATCTTTTTAAAATCGGCGCCATTGGCAGCCGAGTAAATGGGAAGTGACGTCATGACGTCGCTTCCGCGTTTACATTTAGAAGACTGGAACGAAGCCGCCCACAGCTTCGTTCCAGCCCGTCCCCAGCCGCCGGAGGCAGCCGATTGGTCACCGGGCCTCCTGATCGAATGGGAGGCTCGGTAACTGCGGCGGGAGGCGGCGGGAGGAGATGTCCCCTTCCGCTGCTCCGGTATAACAGCCGAGCGGCTTTTAGCTACATCAGTTGTTATACCCGGAAAGCCGATCGCCCACTGTAAACAACGGTACCGGGATGATACCTGCAGCTGCGGGCATCATCCTGGTATAACCCCGGAAAGCCGAGTACGCACATTTTTTTTTTTAAAGTTTCACTAAACTTTATTATACATCAAAAAAGGGACAAAAAGTCCTCATGTGATGATTTTTTGGTGACAGGTTCTGTTTAATGAGACATCAGGGGTCTAAAAGACCCCTGATGTCTCACCTGTAGACGTGTGCATGAGGAAAAAATGTATTTCGTTTAGTTTAGATTTGTTACTCTAGTTATTTAGTTTTATTAAATTTGGTTGATTCATTCAATTAGTATTCAGGATTCGTATTCCGAATTCGTTTTATGTCTTTTTTTCAAATTTACCGATTTTTTATTTATTTATTTTTTTATTCAAAACGGTTGAATCGATAAATCTTAAATTGGCCGAATCGAAAACTTTATTTATTTAATTTTTCAATTCGAATGTGGCAAAGAGAACAAGCAAAAGAAAAATTATCATCAAATGATTACAATGACCCTTTAAATCCCCTTTAGCTTACCAAAAAAAAAACATTATTTCCAAATGGTACTCTAATAATACACACACACACAGTCTTCGATTTGAGAAACAAGTTTACAGTTCAAATTCGCCTGAAATTCGATGTAAAATTTTATACGAATTTCAATTTGAATTTCAGAAATTTGGATGAATTTTGTTTCGTTATCTGGAGCATTCGGGAAAATTTGTTTATACTGTAATTCGGGCATTCGAATATATCCGAATCTCCGAACAATGAAAACATTCACCTGAGTATTTATTCGGAACGAAACGAAGCGCACGTGTCTACTCACCTGCCCTCCAATGAAGCTGACGGAGTGCAGATCACACTTCATTAGCTTCTTGCCTTGGAAGACTTGGAAGTGACTTTTCAATGTCGCTTCAAGGCCATTAACAGGAAGAGTAGATCAGTGAATGGACGTTTGGTGATCTCCATCCCTTTTACCCAGCAGCACCCGGCATGCCAGCCGGTCCCAGGTCCACTGATGGGTGGGCAGAACCCAGGATACATGGAAGGGGCACGCGGGGGTGGGGGTGGACCAGCACTTATGGGGTTCTTTTTCACTAAGCTTTATTTTTCATCATATAGGGGACAAAAAATCCGCTATGTGATGATATTTTTTGATGACAGATTCCCGGTAATGAGAAATCACAGGGGTCTATAAGACCTCTGATGCCTCACCTGTCCACCAACAAAGCTGACAGAGCACAGATCCCACTCCATTATTTTCTTACCCCCTCCCCTGCTATACTGGCTGGGAAAAAAATTACATCAAGGCCAGGAAGTGACGTCTAAAATGTCACTTTGGGGACATTAACAGGAAGAGGAATTCACCAAGTGGACTTAAACTGATCCCCCTCTCCTCTGCCTGGTGACACCCGCTATGCTGGTCCCAGATCTGCAAATGGGCACTACTTTTTGTGGCACCCTGGACCTAAACGAGCAATTAAAAAAAAAAATGCAGCATTGTCATAAGTGGGTAGTGGGGTCCCCCAGGGTTCTGTGCTGGGACCAATCCTATTTAATTTGTTCATAAAAGACCTGGAGGATGGGATAAACAGTTCAATCTCTGTATTTGCAGACGATACTAAGCTAAGCAGGGCAATAACTTCTCCACAGGACGTGAAAATCTTGCAAAAAGATCTGAACAAATGAATGGGGTGGGTGACTACATGGCAAATGAGGTTCAATGTAGAAAAATGTAAAATAATTCATTTGGGTGGGAAAAATCTGAATACAATCTATAGACTGGGGGGAGAACCTCTGGGGGAATCTAGGATGGAAAAGGACCTGGGGGTCCTAGTAGATGATAGGCTCAGCAATGGCATGCAACGCCAAGCTGCTGCTAACAAAGCAAACAGAATATTGGCATTAAAAGGGGGATCAACTCCAGAGATAAAACGATAATTCTCCCGCTCTACAAGACTCTGGTCCGGCCGCACCTGGAGTATGCTGTCCAGTTCTGGGCACCAGTCCTCAGGAAGGATGTACTGGAAATGGAGCGAGTACAAAGAAGGGCAACAAAGCTAATAAAGGGTCTGGAGGATCTTAGTTATGAGTAGGGATGAGCCGAACACCCCCCGGTTCGGTTCGCACCAGAACCCGCGAACGGACCGAAAGTTCGCACGAACGTTAGAACCCCATTGACGTCTATGGGACTCGAACGTTCGAAATCAAAAGTGCTCATTTTAAAGGCTAATTTGCATGGTA
The DNA here is from genome assembly GCF_042186555.1 of Aquarana catesbeiana. Classification (NCBI taxonomy): domain Eukaryota; kingdom Metazoa; phylum Chordata; class Amphibia; order Anura; family Ranidae; genus Aquarana; species Aquarana catesbeiana. Next base: position 16,713,620 of record NC_133325.1, on the reverse strand, counting down.
TTGTCCTAAAAAGGGTTTGGGGACCCGGGTCCTACCCCAGGGGACATGTATCAATGCAAAAAAAACTTTTAAAAACGGCCGTTTTTTCGGGAGCAGTGATTTTAATGATGCTTAAAGTAAAAAAAAAAAAGTGAAATATTCCTTTAAATATCGTACCTGGGGGGTGTCTATAGTATGCCTGTAAAGTGACGCGTGTTTCCCATGTTTAGAACAGTCCCTGCACCAAATGTCATTTTTAAAGGAAAAAATCTCATTTAAAACTGCTTGCGGGTTTAATGTCATGTCGGGTCATGGCAATATGGATGAAAATCAGTGAGACAAACGGCATGGGTACCCCCCAGTCCATTACCAGGCCCTTTGGGTCTTGTATGGATATTAAGGGGAACCCCGCACCCAAATTAAAATAAGGAAAGGTGTGGGGCCACCAGGCCCCATATACTCTGAACAGCAGTATACAGGCGGTGCAAACAAGACAGGGACTGTAGGTTTGTTGTTAAGTAGAATCTGTTTGTAATTTTGAACATTTTTAACGTGTTTAGCTCCAGCCAAAAAATCTTTTCTAAGCTTTTTGGAAAACATAGGGAAGGGTTATCACCCCTGTGACATTTGTTTTGCTGTCTTTCCTCCTCTTCAGAAGATTTCACCTCACTTTTTTGTCCCAATGAAAAATGTTTTTTGAAAATTTGGGTTTTTTAGTGGAACAAGGATTGGAAAGCATCAGTGGAAAGGAGAAATTGTTTTCCCATATTAACTCTTACAGGAGAGAATTTCCCTTCCTAGGGGTAGATTTCATCTCACTTCCTGTTGTCTCCTTCCGTTTGCAAGTAGGAGTCGTTTGTAAGTTAGATGTTTGAAAGTAGGGTCCTGCCCTATATACTCAGCAGAAATTTGGGCCTTAGGTGTTGCTGTGGCCACAACACTGTAAGCCCTCACAGGGCCCTGCTGTGAAATATTAGATCAAGAATTGTAATTACATGCCCCTGTTGAACAGGAGCTGAAAAATTAGGCCTTAGGCACTGGTGCTGGTGCCACAACACTGCAACCCCTCACAGACACTCTAGTTGGAACGCAGGAACGAGCCCTGCTGCAAATTATTGCTTCAAAAATTGTAATTACACGCCCCTGTTAGACAGGGGCAGAAAAATTGGGCCTTAGGCACTGGTGCTGGTGCCACAACACTGCAACCCCTCACAGACACTCTAGTTGGAACGCAGGAACGAGCCCTGCTGCAAAGTATTGCATCAAAAATTGTAATTACACGCCCCTGTTAGACAGGGGCAGAAAAATTGGGCCTTAGGCACTGGTGCTGGTGCCACAACACTGCAACCCCTCACAGACACTCTAGTTGGAACGCAGGAACGAGCCCTGCTGCAAAGTATTGCATCAAAAATTGTAATTACACGCCCCTGTTAGACAGGGGCAGAAAAATTGGGCCCTAGGCACTGGTGCTGGTGCCACAACACTGCAACCCCTCACAGACACTCTAGTTGGAATGCAGGAACGAGCCCTGCTGCAAAGTATTACATCAAAAATTGTAATTACACGCCCCTGTTAAACAGGGGCTGAAAAATTGTGCCTTAGGCACTGGTGGTGGCGCCCAGAACCAAAAATGTTCTTACAAGCTATCAGCGTGATGATTGAGGAGGAAGAGGATAATTACTCAGGGATAGTCACTCAGCATCAGCATAGGCAGTCTTTGAAGGGATCTGAGATTTCAAAAAAAATTATTCGGTTACATCAGCATCAGGTGCTTGGTAGCTGGTGGTGATCCAAGACTCATTCATTTTTATGAAGGTCAGCCGATCGACCGAGTCGGTGGACAGACGCACCCTGTGATCGGTTACCACGCCTCCAGCAGCACTGAATGTGCGTTCCGAAAGAACGCTGGATGCAGGACAGGCCAGTAGCTCAATTGCATACTGTGCAAGCTCTGGCCAGTGATCCATCCTCAAGACCCAGTAACCCAGAGGATTTTCGGTGGGAAAGGTGTCCAAGTCTGATCTTGCCCCTAGGTATTCCTGCACCATGTAAAACAGACGCTGGCGATGGTTGCTGGAACCGATCATACCTTGGGGCTGCGGACCAAAAAATTGTCTGAACGCATCGGTCAGACGGCCACCTTCTCCACCGCTCCTTCTTTGACTGACCGAAGCCTCAGCAACACGTTGTCCAGAAACAGGAGTTTGTAACCTCCCAGTCTCTGGGAACGCGTTGCACAGACCTTTCTGCAAGGCCTCCCGAAGATGTTTCATCCTCTGCTCCCTCTGCGATGGCAAGATAAGGTCCGCAACCTTACCCTTGTAACGTGGATCAAGGAGGGTTGCCAGCCAGTATTGGTCCTTCTCCTTGATACCACGAATACGGGGATCCTTACGCAGGCTTTGCAGGATCAGGGAGGCCATGCAGCGTAGGTTTGCTGAGGCATTCGGTCCGGAGTCCTCTGGGTCACTAAGAACGACATGGTCCGCAGCCACCTCCTCCCAGCCACGTACAAGTCCATGTGTTTCTTGGGACTGATCCCTTAAAGACTGCTGCTGATGCTGAGTGCCAGGCTCCACCTCCATACTGACACAATCTTCCTCCTCCTCCTCTTCCTCCTCGTCCTCTTCCTGTGTGATCGGCGGGCACGCAGGAACACTGTCTGGATAAAGGGGGCCTTGAGAGCTAAGGAAGTCCTCCTCTTCCTGCCTCTGTTCTGCCTCAAGTGCCCTGTCCATTATTCCACGCAGCGTGTGCTCCAACAGGTGGACAAGGGGGACAGTGTCACTGATGCATGCACTGTCACTGCTCACCATCCTCGTGGCCTCCTCGAATGGTGACAGGACAGTGCATGCATCCCTGATCATGGCCCACTGGCGTGGGGAAAAAAAACCAAGCTCCCCTGACCCTGTCCTGGTGCCATAGTCGCACAGGTACTCATTGATGGCCCTCTGCTGCGTGTGCAGCCGCTGCAGCATGGCCAACGTTGAGTTCCACCTGGTGGGCATGTCACAGATTAGGCGGTTCTTGGGCAGGTTAAACTCCTTTTGGAGGTCCGTCAGCCGAGCACTGGCATTATATGACCGGCGTAAATGCACACAGACTTTCCTGGCCTGCCTCAGGACATCCTGTAAGCCCGGGTACCTGCCCAAGAACCGCTGCACCACCAAGTTAAGGACGTGAGCCAAACAGGGCACATGGGTCATTTGTCCCTGTCGGAGGGCAGAGAGGAGGTTGGTGCCATTGTCGCAAACCACCATTCCTGCCTTAAGTTGGCGTGGCGTCAACCACCTCTGAACCTGCCCCTGCAGAGCTGACAGAACCTCTGCCCCAGTGTGGCTCCTGTCCCCCAAGCACACCAGCTCAAGCACCGCATGGCATCTTTTGGCCTGCGTACTTGCGTAGCCCCTTGAACGCCTACGGAGCACCGCTGGTTCCGAGGAAGAGGCCATGGAGGAAGAAGAAGAGGAGGGGGTGGAGGAGAGAGGTGTGTCACAATCAGCATTTTGGAGGCGTGGTGGCGGAACAACCTCCAACACTACTGCACCTTGTCCTGCATCCTTCCCAGCTGCCAGCAGAGTCACCCAATGCGCCGTGAAACTTAGGTAACGTCCCTGTCCATGCCTGCTGGACCATGAGTCAGCGGTAATATGCACCTTACCGCTGACCGCCCTGTCCAGCGAGGCATGGACATTGCCTTCCACATGCCGGTAGAGAGCCGGAATCGCCTTCCGTGAGAAAAAGTGGCGTTTGGGTACCTGCCACTGAGGAACCGCACATTCCACAAACTCACGGAAGGGGGCAGAGTCTACCAACTGAAAAGGCAGCAGTTGAAGTGCTAGCAATTTTGCCAAGCTAGCATTCAACCGCTGGGCATGTGGATGGCTGGGAGCAAACTTCTTTCGGCGGTGCAGCAGCTGGGGCAGGGAAATTTGCCTGGTACAATCTGACGTCGGTGTACCAAAAGCAGATTGCCCACAAGTACTTGGCTGTGACACACCTAATTCTACACCTTCATTCCTCTCACTGCAGGTCTCAGAGAGGACTGAAGGTCTAGTGGGGTTGGAAATCTCAGCTGATGAGGAGCAAGGAGAGATCCTCTTTGTTCTTTGGTGTGGGTCTTTTAGATACGCTTGCCAACAAACTGCATGGCAGGTCAACATATGTCTGGTCAAGCATGTGGTACCCAAGCGGGAGATATTTTGGCCACGCGAGATACGCTTGAGACATATGTTGCAAATAGCAGCGGTGCGATCTGATGCACTCGTCTCAAAAAAGGCCCACACCAAAGAACTTTTTGAATAACGCGCAGAGACTGCAGCGCCCTGCACATGTGGAGCTTTGGGGTGTGATGCAGTCAATGTGCTGCCCTTAGGCTGGCCCCTGGAGGGCATCCTGCCTCGTTGGTGATGTGCTGCCGCCTCCTCCTCCTCCTCCTCCTCCTCTCTCCTATCAGGCACCCACGTTGAGTCAGTGACCTCATCATCCCCTCCCTCCTCATCACTGGAGCAAACCTGGCAGTATGCTGCAGCAGGGGGAGCATGACTGCCAGATTGCTGTCCTTCTTGGGCACCCCCTCTGTCCGCGCTCATGTTACTGCCTTCATCGAGCTCAGTATCGTCATCAGAGCCTTCCAAACGCTGGGCATCCTCCTGGAGCATGTACCCAACACTGTGGTCAAACAGTTCGAGGGAATCCTCATGAGGACATGGTGGAGCTAGGGAAGGAGTCACTGATGACATTGAGCTGAGGGAAGAGGCCGCTGCTTTGCCAGACAAAGCACCCTGGGCATGGGTGAGAGAGGATGAGGAGGATGAGGACGGCTTGGTCATCCACTCGACCAAGTCTTCCGCATGTTGCGGCTCAACATGGCCAGCTGCCGAAAAAAAGGCCAAGCGTGTCCCATGGCCACGTGCTGATGAGGATGCACCGTCTCCACGACCAGCACTAGACACAGAGCCTGCTTGCCCTCTCTTATTGGCTTGTGACTGTCTGCCTCTCCTTCTTGGCCTTCCAGACATACTAATGGCCTGTAGCTGCACTAAGCTGGGATAGAACACCTGTAATTTTCTTCAAGTAGCTTTATATACTGTAAGCAGACAAGCCTGCCTGTCAGTAGGAAGATAACAGGAACGGATCTAGCTGAACACTGTGAGCAGGACGCACTGTACTAAATGTAAATAGTCTAGCTGCCTGACCGTGGTACTAATAGGATCAAATAGAACACCTGTAATTTTCTTCAGGTAGCTTTATATACTGTAACCAGACAAGCCTGCCGGTCAGTAGGAATTTAACAGGAACGGATCTAGCTGAACACTGTGAGCAGGACGCACTGCACTAAATGTAAATAGCAGGAACGGATCTAGCTGAACACTGTGAGCAGGACGCACTGCACTAAATGTAAATAGTCTAGAAGATAACAGGAACGGATCTAGCTGAACACTGTGAGCAGGACGCACTGCACTAAATGTAAATAGTCTAGAAGATAACAGGAACGGATCTAGCTGAACACTGTGAGCAGGACGCACTGCACTAAATGTAAATAGCAGGAACGGATCTAGCTGAACACTGTGAGCAGGACGCACTGCACTAAATGTAAATAGTCTAGAAGATAACAGGAACGGATCTAGCTGAACACTGTGAGCAGGACGCACTGCACTAAATGTAAATAACAGGAACGGATCTAGCTGAACATTGTGAGCAGGACGCACTGCACTAAATGTAAATAGCAGGAACGGATCTAGCTGAACACTGTGAGCAGGACGCACTGCACTAAATGTAAATAGCAGGAACGGATCTAGCTGAACACTGTGAGCAGGACGCACTGCACTAAATGTAAATAGCAGGAACGGATCTAGCTGAACACTGTGAGCAGGACGCACTGCACTAAATGTAAATAGCAGGAACGGATCTAGCTGAACACTGTGAGCAGGACGCACTGCACTAAATGTAAATTGCAGGAACGGATCTAGCTGAACACTGTGAGCAGGACGCACTGCACTAAATGTAAATAGTCTAGAAGATAACAGGAACGGATCTAGCTGAACACTGTGAGCAGGACGCACTGCACTAAATGTAAATAGCAGGAACGGATCTAGCTGAACACTGTGAGCAGGACGCACTGCACTAAATGTAAATAGCAGGAACGGATCTAGCTGAACACTGTGAGCAGGACGCACTGCACTAAATGTAAATAGCAGGAACGGATCTAGCTGAACACTGTGAGCAGGACGCACTGCACTAAATGTAAATTGCAGGAACGGATCTAGCTGAACACTGTGAGCAGGACGCACTGCACTAAATGTAAATAGTCTAGAAGATAACAGGAACGGATCTAGCTGAACACTGTGAGCAGGACGCACTGCACTAAATGTAAATAGCAGGAACGGATCTAGCTGAACACTGTGAGCAGGACACACTGCATTAAATGTAAATAGTCTAGATAGAAGATAACAGGAACGGATCTAGCTAAACTGAATACAGTGTATATATATATATGCAACACCTGGGATGCATATATATACACAATACACTGTAAGTGCAGCTAACTGACTGACTGTTCTGCCTAATCTATCTAACTCAAATCAAATGACACTGTCTCTCTCTCTCTCTATCTCTCAGCACACCGGAACACACACTACACAGGGCCGCCGTGCAGGCGGCCTTATATAGTGTGGGGTGTGTACTAAATCCCCTGAGCCATAATTGGCCAAAGCCACCCTGGCTTTGGCCAATTACAGCTCTCTCTACTGACGGCGCTGTGATTGGCCAAGCATGCGGGTCATAGTGCATGCTTGGCCAATCATCAGCCAGCAATGCACTGCGATGCCGCAGTGAATTATGGGCCGTGACGCGCCACACGAATTTAGCGCGAACGGCCCATAACGTTCGCAATTCGGCGAACGATCGAACAGCCGATGTTCGAGTCGAACATGGGTTCGACTCGAACACGAAGCTCATCCCTAGTTATGAGGAAAGGTTGCGAGCACTGAACTTATTCTCCCTGGAGAAGAGACGCTTGAGAGGGGATATGATTTCAATTTACAAATACCGTACTGGTGACCCCACAATAGGGAGAAAACTTTTTTTGCGGAAGAGAGTTTAACAAGACTCGTGGCCACTCATTAATATTAGAAGAAAAGAGGTTTAACCTTAAACTACGTAGAGGGTTCTTTACTGTAAGAGCGGCAATGATGTGGAATTCCCTTCCACAGGCGGTGCTCTCAGCGGGGAGCATCGATAGTTTCAAGAAACTATTAGATAATCACCTGAATGACCGCAACATACAGGGATATGTAATGAAATACTGACACATAATCACACACATAGGTTGGACTTGTGCCTTTTTTCAACCTCACCTACTATGTAACTATGTAAGCACTACTTTGTGTAAAACAATTAATTGTAGGCAGTGGCGGCCCATCCATACAGGGCGCAGGGGCGCCGCCCCCCTAATCCATGTGTCTGGCCCCTAATCTACATGCGGGGTGCCGGACGCATGGATTCCAATGGGGTTTTTTTTTTTTTTTGAAGCACGTGATTAGAGCCTGAGGCTCAAATTGGCTTTAAAAAAAAGGGTGGTTTTGGGGGGCGCAGAGCACTGCGCCCTGAGAACACCCAGTTGTGTGACAATAGCAAATTAGTATTTGCTATTGTCTTCCTGATTCCCCTCCCGGACAATCAGGAAGCGGGTCCTAAGACCCGTCACCCGATTGGCCGGAGAGGAAGAAGTGATCCTACTGGCCACCGATGTGAAGCCGAGGAGGAGGAGACGCAGAGTGAAGACAACAAGGAGGAAGCGCTGCCTACGAACTGGATGGGGTAACTTAGTGCGGGGCTGGTGGGCTGACGATCGAGCGTTGGGGGTGCAACCGACCGACCTACCGACCCCACTGAGGGTAGGGTTGCACCAACACCAGTTTTTATATCAGTGAGTACGAGTACTGATACTTTGGGTCAAGTACTCACTGATACCGAGTACCGATACTTTGTGGGGTGATTTGCATCAATACACAAATGGGCGCAAATCGCACTGCAAAGAATCAGATGCAATTTGAACAGGAATGCGGTGCGATTTCTTTTCTGAACTGCATGTGATTTCCCCCACCGCTCTTGTGCCTGAATCCAGAAAGGGAAGCGCCATCTAGTGGGCAGTTTATTAAAAATGTTAGAACTCACATTAAAGTACTTATCTGGTCAAATGCAAAATCTGCATAGTGTTCCCCACCCTGCCGATGATAGAAAATCACGGCCGCTGGAGGTGCTCACAGGGCTGGAAGAGAAGTTTCGGGACCCCTGTGGGTATAGGGTGGAAGTGATGTCAGCTTGGGGGGTGGACCGCCTCTACATCTCCTTCCAGCCCTGTGAACACCTCCAATGGCCGTGAATTTCTATCATCGGCGGGACCGGGACACCTATGCAGAATTTTGCATTTGTGTACATGTTAAATTCCCTAATATTACACAAATGAGTGGGCTCAGGGCACGAGTCTCTGTGCCCCGATCCCACCCTTTTTTGAAGCCTATTAGATCCTCAGGCTTTAATCATGTGCTTCAAAAAAAAAAAAAACCCATTGAAATCCATGTGTCCGGCACCCTGCATGTAGATTAGGGGACCGGGTGCATGGATTAAGGGGGTGGGTTCATAGATTAGGGGGGCGGCGCACCTGCGACCCATATGGATGGGCCACCACCACTGCCCTTAATGCAATATGATTCTAGCACAGTGTAAGATAACATTTCAGCATCATTCTAAATCCCTCCCCTGCTTACTTCCCACTCCCATCCATATGATCATAACTCCGCCTCCCTAAGCAATCGATTGTCTGTGAACAACACGGAGGGAAGGAGGTATGCGCTGTGAAGCATCCTATTGGACAATCAATGATGCAGCAACTCAATATTTGCAAGTCTTAATTTCTTGTTTTCGGGGTGGGAGGGGCCTCAGGCAGGGGGCGGGCCCTGGGGTAGCTCTCAGCCTCAGTGCTTGCAGCATTTCTGTGCACTTTGTGGAGACACCGGGTATGGGGAGAGGCTTAAAGTTTATGGGGAGACATATGAGGGTATAAAGAATATAGGGGTGTACATGGGGGGGGGGCCCTGCCGGATAGCTTGTACGGGGGTCCCATGACCCCCAATGGCAGTCCCGATGGCCTGATCAAACTATGCTGTATTTCAGTGCAGCGGTCTGTTTTCATTTCCGTCTCCCCGAAGGCTCAGACTTATCTCCTGTTTATACTGATATATGGAGAGATTAGGGGATCCGGCCGACCGGCTTCTGATTACCACAAAATGAATAAAAAAAGAGGCTTGGAATCGGGAGAAGCGAGATGTGGCTGAAATGAAAATTCTGGAGGCTCAATAGAGCTTTATCACATATCAGGTCCTTCGCCGTGTTTATAATATTCCCACCGAAGACTGAGATTATAGCAACAGAGAAACTCTACCGGAAGGACAGTGATTAATGTCCAATGTGCTTAAAGGGTCAGTCTACCCAAAACTGGTATTGTACTGTCTTGTATATATTGGAGAGTTAACCCCCTCACCCCCCCTCCACTACCCCCTCCGCCCCTCCTCCGCCCCCTCCGCCCAACATTCTCTTCTATCTTATAGAGACTCTATTAGTGAGATTTCTGCTCTACACACCCGCTGTACCCATCAGGAGGGACTCCAACCATCTCTGCACTGATTTCCTGGGTCTCTACTGTGCCCAGACAGGAGATAGAGAGATACAAAGTAACATTGTTTATAAACATTGATCAGACGGGAGATAGAGAGATACAAAGTAACATTGTTTATAAACATCGATCAGACTGGAGATAGAGAGATACAAAGTAACATTGTTTATAAACATTGATCAGACAGGAGATAGAGAGATACAAAGTAACATTGTTTATAAACATTGATCAGACTGGAGATAGAGAGATACAAAGTAACATTGTTTATAAACATCGATCAGACTGGAGATAGAGAGAGAGATACAAAGTAACATTGTTTATAATCATCGAGCAGACGGGTGATAGAGCGATACAAAGCAACATTGTTTATAAACATTGATCAGACTGGAGATAGATAGAGAGATACAAAATAACATTGTTTATAAACATTGATCAGACTGGAGAAAGAGCGATACAAAGTAACATGGTTTATAAACATTGATCAGACGGGAGATAGAGAGATACAAAATAACATTGTTTATAAATATTGATCAGACGGGAGATGATAGAGAGATACAAAGTAACATTGTTTATAAATATAAATAAATTGCAATCAGCGCAAAAATGCAAATTTCAAAGAATATAACGGCTGAACAATAAAGAGATCTTCACAAAAATCTAAATCGAATGAATACAAAAAGAAGTGCAGCGCATCAAAATCAAAACATAGGGGCATTTTACCTTTCAGTGACACCATTGACATAGGGACATTTTACCTTCCAGTGACACCACTGACATAGGGGCATTTTCACCGTCCAGTGACACCACTGACATAGGGGCATTTTCACCGTCCAGTGACACCACTGACATAGGGGCATTTTCACCATCCAGTGACACCACTGACATAGGGGCATTTTCACCGTCCAGTGACACCACTGACATAGGGGCATTTTCACCGTCCAGTGACACCACTGACATAGGGGCATTTTCACCTTCCAGTGACACCACTGACATAGGGGCATTTTTACCTTCCAGTGACACCACTGACATAGGGGCATTTTCACCGTCCAGTGACACCATTGACATAGGGACATTTTACCTTCCAGTGACACCACTGACATAGGGGCATTTTCACCGTCCAGTGACACCATTGACATAGGGGCATTTTCACCTTCCAGTGACACCACTGACATAGGGGCATTTTCACCGTCCAGTGACACCACTGACATAGGGGCATTTTCACCGTCCAGTGACACCACTGACATAGGGGCATTTTCACCATCCAGTGACACCACTGACATAGGGGCATTTTTACCTTCTAGTGACACCACTGACATAGGGGCATTTTTACCTTCCAGTGACACCACTGACATAGGGACATTTTACCTTCCAGTGACACCACTGACATAGGGGCATTTTCACCGTCCAGTGACACCACTGACATAGGGGCATTTTCACCGTCCAGTGACACCACTGACATAGGGGCATTTTCACCATCCAGTGACACCACTGACATAGGGGCATTTTCACCGTCCAGTGACACCACTGACATAGGGGCATTTTCACCGTCCAGTGACACCACTGACATAGGGGCATTTTCACCTTCCAGTGACACCACTGACATAGGGGCATTTTTACCTTCCAGTGACACCACTGACATAGGGGCATTTTCACCGTCCAGTGACACCATTGACATAGGGACATTTTACCTTCCAGTGACACCACTGACATAGGGGCATTTTCACCGTCCAGTGACACCATTGACATAGGGGCATTTTCACCTTCCAGTGACACCACTGACATAGGGGCATTTTCACCGTCCAGTGACACCACTGACATAGGGGCATTTTCACCGTCCAGTGACACCACTGACATAGGGGCATTTTCACCATCCAGTGACACCACTGACATAGGGGCATTTTTACCTTCTAGTGACACCACTGACATAGGGGCATTTTTACCTTCCAGTGACACCACTGACATAGGGGCATTTTCACCGTCCAGTGACACCACTGACATAGGGGCATTTTCACCGTCCAGTGACACCACTGACATAGGGGCATTTTCACCGTCCAGTGACACCACTGACATAGGGGCATTTTTACCTTCCAGTGACACCACTGACATAGAGACATTTTATCCTTCCAGTGACACCATTGACATAGGGGCATTTTATCCTTCCAGTGACACAACTGACATAGGGGCATTTTCACCGTCCAGTGACACCACTGACATAGGGGCATTTTTACCTTCCAGTGACACCACTGACATAGGGACATTTTATCCTTCCTGTGACACAGCTGACATAGGGGCATTTTTACCTTCTAGTGACACCACTGACATAGGGGCATTTTACCTTTCAGTGACACCACTGACATAGGGACATTTTTACCTTCCAGTGACACCACTGACATAGGGACATTTTTACCTTCCAGTGACACCATTGACATAGGGACATTTTTACCTTCCAGTGACACCGTTGACATAGGGACATTTTACCTTCCAGTGACACCACTGACATAGGGGCATTTTTACCTTCCAGTGACACCACTGACATAGGGGCATTTTCACCATCCAGTGACACCACTGACATAGGGACATTTTTACCTTCCAGTGACACCATTGACATAGGGACATTTTTACCTTCCAGTGACACCACTGACATAGGGGCATTTTTACCTTCCAGTGACACCACTGACATAGGGGCATTTTCACCATCCAGTGACACCACTGACATAGGGACATTTTATCCTTCCAGTGACACAACTGGTATAGGGGCATTTTTACCTTCCAGTGACACCACTGACATAGGGGCATTTTTACCTTCCAGTGACACCACTGACATAGGGGCATTTTCACCATCCAGTGACACCACTGACATAGGGGCATTTTCGCCATCCAGTGACACCACTGACATAGGGACATTTTTACCTTCCAGTGACACCACTGACATAGGGGCATTTTACCTTTCAGTGACACCACTGACATAGGGACATTTTTACCTTCCAGTGACACCACTGACATAGGGACATTTTTACCTTCCAGTGACACCACTGACATAGGGACATTTTTACCTTCCAGTGACACCGTTGACATAGGGACATTTTACCTTCCAGTGACACCACTGACATAGGGGCATTTTTACCTTCCAGTGACACCACTGACATAGGGGCATTTTCACCATCCAGTGACACCACTGACATAGGGACATTTTTACCTTCCAGTGACACCATTGACATAGGGACATTTTTACCTTCCAGTGACACCGTTGACATAGGGACATTTTACCTTCCAGTGACACCACTGACATAGGGGCATTTTTACCTTCCAGTGACACCACTGACATAGGGGCATTTTCACCGTCCAGTGACACCACTGACATAGGGGCATTTTCACCATCCAGTGACACCACTGACATAGGGACATTTTTACCTTCCAGTGACACCACTGACATAGGGGCATTTTACCTTTCAGTGACACCACTGACATAGGGACATTTTTACCTTCCAGTGACACCACTGACATAGGGACATTTTTACCTTCCAGTGACACCACTGACATAGGGACATTTTTACCTTCCAGTGACACCGTTGACATAGGGACATTTTACCTTCCAGTGACACCACTGACATAGGGGCATTTTTACCTTCCAGTGACACCACTGACATAGGGGCATTTTCACCATCCAGTGACACCACTGACATAGGGACATTTTATCCTTCCAGTGACACAACTGGTATAGGGGCATTTTTACCTTCCAGTGACACCACTGACATAGGGACATTTTTACCTTCCAGTGACACCACTGACATAGGGGCATTTTACCTTTCAGTGACACCACTGACATAGGGACATTTTTACCTTCCAGTGACACCACTGACATAGGGACATTTTTACCTTCCAGTGACACCATTGACATAGGGACATTTTTACCTTCCAGTGACACCGTTGACATAGGGACATTTTACCTTCCAGTGACACAACTGGTATAGGGGCATTTTTACCTTCCAGTGACACCACTGACATAGGGACATTTTTACCTTCCAGTGACACCACTGACATAGGGACATTTTTACCTTCCAGTGACACCATTGACATAGGGACATTTTTACCTTCCAGTGACACCGTTGACATAGGGACATTTTACCTTCCAGTGACACCACTGACATAGGGGCATTTTTACCTTCCAGTGACACCACTGACATAGGGGCATTTTCACCATCCAGTGACACCACTGACATAGGGACATTTTATCCTTCCAGTGACACCGTTGACATAGGGACATTTTACCTTCCAGTGACACAACTGGTATAGGGGCATTTTTACCTTCCAGTGACACCACTGACATAGGGGCATTTTCACCATCCAGTGACACCACTGACATAGGGGCATTTTCACCATCCAGTGACACCACTGACATAGGGGCATTTTACCTTCTAGTGACACCACTGACATAGGGGCATTTTCACCATCCAGTGACACCACTGACATAGGGGCATTTTATCCTTCCAGTGACACCACTGACATAGGGACATTTTTACCTTCCAGTGACACCACTGGCATAGGGGCATTTTTACCTTCTAGTGACACCACTGACATAGGGGCATTTTTACCTGCCAGTGACACCACTGACATAGGGACATTTTTACCTTCCAGTGACACCACTGACATAGGGACATTTTTACCTTCCAGTGACACAACTGACATAGGGACATTTTTACCTTCTAGTGACACCACTGACATAGGGACATTTTTACCTTCCAGTGACACCACTGACATAGGGATATTTTTTTCCCTTTGGTGACACCACTGGCCCAAGGACATTTTTTCCTTCCAGTGACATTTCTGATGCAGTGATATTTTTTCCTTTTAATGACGCCAACAACATAGGCATGGAAGCATTTTTGCTCCCTGGGAAGACCTGGTAAAGGACAGGTCAGGGGTTAAAAAAAGCAGAGTGCCCAGTTTAAAGTCTGTTGGGGGGGGGGGTTATAGGCCCAAGGCTCCGCCCTTAGGATCCAGGTCTAGACAGGAAGGTGTATACTGGCTCTAGGTTATGAAAGGTTTGTACTTCTTTCTTTAGTTCAATAAGGTCACAGGGAGTAGGGATTATATTCCCAATAAATCCTGTAATATAGGAATACAGTAAATGCACTCTGGAGGCAACATGTCCACATAGGCGGCAGATAGCGCTGCTTGTTATGGGGTTTATCCTCATTCCCCTATATTATTAAACACATTCCACTTGGGAAACCTGTGGAAAGAATTCCCCTCCGGGGTTGACTGCACCGTACCTTTTTGGGCTCCCTTTGTGATCAGAAGTGATCCTAAAAACAACACTAATAGGTGTATAGTGTGGCCACAGATGCCACATTAGTCACTAAGGAGTAGTTTCTGGTCATCCTCTCTGTTCTCGAGTCCATGTGATCTGCACTGTCTGGTTGACCCACCCGTCCCCCTCTGGCCTCTCGTGCCGGCTCTCCATCCTCCTTTCTGGGCGGTACTTTGGTAGTGCACGGGAGGAGACTCGCACACGATCTAACATCTTGCCTTTTCTTCTTGTGGACATCTCCATCTTCCCCTTCTTACCTTGAGCAATTGATTTCCAGTGCATATAGCATTAAACATATGATTATTGTTCGTATTTTTTATGGAAGCCTTTCAGCCCTCTCCTTTTTTCCCCTGAAGAAGACCCTCACTTCACAAGTCGAAACGCGTTGGAATCTATCTGTCTAGTTGGCAGTTGGTTTGGGCTTCTTCCATCCCCTTCCTTTTTTACATGTTGGAACTTCATGTGTATTTCAATGTCACTATATGTTTTATGATACAATGTTTAATGAATACAAATTTGTACTTTTTACTGAATATTTTGCTCTGAGTGTTCATGGTCCTCTAAAGTCCCACCCTTTGAGGAACGTTTCTTTTACATGTTGTACAGGGGATGTGGAGCTGAACCTCGTTTTTCCCATCCAATTAGTCCTATCCACTTTTTTGTGATATACAAAGCAGGGGTTCCTATTGGATCTGATGTCTATGAGGTTCTCACCAACATTGCCAGTTAAGGTTTCCCTGGAAAACAGAAAGAGATAATTAGAAAGCTTTGTCCGATTGCCGCTGTTTCCAAGGTGACCGCGTTTCGCAGTTGGAACCTTCCTGACATCCCCAATGTCTGTTAATTTGTATCATTCTCCCAAAATCCAGAAAACGATGGCAACAATATTTAGAAAACGATCGCTCCCCCCCCCCCTTTCCAGCCTAGGCTCTTATTTTCAGAGCGGAGTGCTTCCTTAAAACCTGCCTTCCTCCAGCTCCCTTCAGTGCCGGCTCTATAGACTATCGCCATTCCCTATTCATCTTCTCTTCTTTTTTTTAGCGGAGACAGTCAGATCCCGCAGCCCGGGACGTGCGATTCCGCCGTACATTTCAGTTGTACCATCAAACAAGATGAGCCGTCCCGGAGCCGGAGGGTGACCCTTTGATATTTTATTATTATTCCCCCGCGGAGGACCTGTCACACACGGCACTTTGATATTTATTATTCAAAGGAATGGAACTTTTTTTTTTTTTTCTACAGCTTTTTTTTTTAGATATACAATACATGTGGATTTGATCTTCCTAAAGTAAATAATCCTCTTGAATATTTTAGATACTTTGTTTCACCTTGCTGTTCGTCATTTTGTATGAAGATGGAGGTGACTATATTTCGTCATCACACCACGACTGCGCTTCACTGTTCCTCGCTCAGTGGAATTCTATATGGATTGTTTACTGGGCTTCATTGAATGAACTATTCGGTTTCTGCAGACCAAAATTTCCCTTCACTTTGATTTTTTTTGGGGGGATGAAATCAAAGAGTGACCTTTACCACTTCGATATCAGGCCGATTCTGACACTTCTCACATACATACAGGGGCATCTCATAAAATTAGAATATCTGCAAAAAGTTCATTTATTTCAGCAATTCTATTCAAAAAGTGAAACTCATATATTATTTAGACGCCTTGCACACAGAGTGATATATTTCAAGCATTTCTTTCTTTTCATTTTGATGATTATGGCTTACAGCGAGTGAAAACCCCAAAATTCAGTATCTCAGAAAATTGGAATATTACATAAGACCAATAAAAAAAAAAAAAAAAAAAAGGATTTTTAATACAGAAATGTTGGCTTAGTGAGAAGTCTGTCCATGTACAGTATAGTATGCACTCAATACTTGGTCGGGGCTCCTTTTGCATGAATGACTGCATCAATGCGGCGTGGCATGGAGGTGATCAGCCTCTGGCACTGCTGAGGTGGTATGGAAGCCCAGGTTGCTTTGATAGCGGCCTTCAGCTCGTCTGCATTGTTGGGTCTGGTGTCTCTCATAGGGTTGCCACCTCATCCCTTGAAACCCAAACACATATGGATTACACAGGTCCTGAGGCTAATTAAATGCAGATAAGGCACCAAGTGAGTTTAATTACCACCTTAATCAGCCACAGAACCTGTGTAATCAAGATGTGTTCAGGTTTAAAGGGATGAGGTGGCAACTCTAGTCTCTCATCTTCCTCTTGACAATACCCCACAGATTCTCTATGGCAGTGATGGCGAATCTCATATGTTTGGGAACTACATTTCCCATGATGCTCCACTACACTGCAGAGTGCCAGAGCATCATGGGAAATGTAGTTTCAAAACATCTGGGGTGCCAAGGTTCGCCATCACTGCCCTATGGGGTTTAGGTCAGGTGAGTTTGCTGGCCCATCAAGCACAGTAATACCATGATCATGTGACCAGGTATTGGTAGTTTTGTGTGGACAGGTGCGAAGTCCTGCTGGAAAATGAAATCAGCATCTCCATAAAGCTGGTCAGCAGAGGGAATCATGAAGTGCTCTAGAGTTTCCTGGTTGAGGGCTGCCCTGACTTTGGACTTGATAAAACACAGTAGGACCAACACCAGCAGATGACACGGCTCCACAAATCATCACTGACTGTGGAAAATTTTGCATTTCATTTTAAAATCAAGGTCCCAGAGCCTGGAAGAAGAGTGGAGTGGCACAGGATCCATGTCCAGTCCAGTGCGAAGTTTCCACAGTCAGTGACCAAGCTGTCGTAAATAGCTCCCGGCCATTGTGTATCATCAGGGGCTCTGGATCTTGTGACTACTGTGACAACCAAGTGAAGAACTGTCATCAGCATACCAAGGATTCCTCAAGAAGGGTCCAAAGCTTTATTATCGTGATCACATAGTACACAGAAGGCAAGGTTTCGGAGCCACACAGGGCCCCTTCGTCAAGCAAGTCACTTGCCTGACGAAGGAGCCCAACATGTCTCTGAAACGTTGCCTTCTGTGTACTATGTGATCACGATAATAAAGCTTTGGACCCTTCTTGAGGAATCCTTGGTGTGCTGATGACAGTTCTTCACTTGGATGATTTACGGTTCCCAGCCTGTGGGCATTGCAGCACCCATCATTAACATATAGCTATCTTCGGGAACGTGTGCATGGGGAATATTGTGTTTGGATTAGTTTGCACTGTGACAACCAGTCACAGCAGTCACATGATGCACAAGCCCTCCTCTTCCTGACATTAAAACCCTCTTAAAGGGCCACCAGGCTGTGGTGGCAAGGGGTTAAGGGGTGATCTGTGGTCTACAGACGGGAATATTTAAGATAAAATATTCCCAGAGCGCATTATTACTCTGCCACCCATAAACCTAAAGATGTTTCCAGATTTGTTTGTGTGATGATGGATTGTCCAGAAATTATGAAATGGAAAATCCCGAATTGACTGCCATTCGTCTCCCCTCTCCAGATCTCATCCTTTCATTAAATGCTTTTTGGCCGCCATTGCCCGGCACAGACCATCAATTTTGCAGAGAGTTTTTCCCTGAAGAAATTCACTTTTTCGAGTTTAATGGTAGAGACAATAAATCTGAGGCCTCGGTCAGATGTCGGAGCTCGGGGCTGTTTCTATGTATGGTTCAGGCTGGAAATATAATCCTGCAATATGGAACACTAAAACCGGAGACTTTCAGAGAATTATGAGACTTAGACATGGCAACTTGATTTGAAAAAGAAAACTCCAGGCCAAATAAAGAAAAAAA
The DNA here is from genome assembly GCF_042186555.1 of Aquarana catesbeiana. Lineage (NCBI taxonomy): Eukaryota > Metazoa > Chordata > Amphibia > Anura > Ranidae > Aquarana > Aquarana catesbeiana. The sequence goes on along the minus strand of NC_133325.1, from coordinate 16,694,899 downwards.
AAAACACTTAAAGATTATACTACAACATTATCCCCATGAGAGCTGATGGATCTTTTTAACATGCTCTCCTGCCTTCCTCATGGCCCTGTGGCCACATCCAGGCACTCACCAGCACACCGATGGTGATGTACAGACTTCAGATCTTCTTTCTTTGCAATTTTATCAGCTCAAGTGTCTTAAAGAGAGTGGGTTAGGGATACAGAATACCCACAGCAAACTTCTCCAAGATCCTCTAGGACCAAATACAAGGCTACTATCTTCCAGCAACTTTGACCTCTCCCACAGGCCAGTTTAGGACCCTCTAGGCCCAAACGGTCAGTTCGGAAAACACAAACCTTTTTCTGGTATCCTCACCTAGGCAGGAAAAGAATGGACCTCTATACGTACATCCTCAACAGGCAAAGCCCAGGAGGCAAGGACTGACTTTCTCATGCTGCTATCCTCTCCGGTCTAATCCTGGGAGGCAAAAACCTTTCTAGAAGGTCACACCAAATATTGAACCTCTTCCCCAGTCCATATCACTAGAATAAACTCCTCAGCAGAATCCCAATACATTGTATCCCCCCACTCTATCTAGTAGAGAACCAACACACACAGATAACATAAACCTAGCTCAGGCTGACGCACATACTAAATTTAGATTAGGGACGCTTACAGCAGGGTTGTTACAATACTAAAGTTAAGGCAGGGATCTCTACAACACCCATCTTAATGCAGGGTGGCTACAATACCCATCTTAAGGCAGGGTCGCTACAATACCCATCTTAAGGCAGGGTCACTACAATACCCATCTTAATGCAGGGTCGCTACAATACCCATCTTAAGGCAGGGTGGCTACAATACCCTTCTTAAGGCAGGGTCACTACAATACCCATCTTAAGGCAGGAGCGCTACAATACCCATCTTAAGGCAGGGTCGCTACAATACCCAACCTAAGGCAGGGTTGCTACAATACCCATCTTAAGGCAGGGTTGCTATAATACCTATCTTAAGGCAGGGTTGCTACAATACCCAGTTTAAGGCAGGGTTGCTACAATATTCATCTTAAGGCAGGGTGGCTACAATACCCATCTTAAGGCAGGGTTGCTACAATACTCAGCTTACGGCAGGGATCTCTACAATACTCTTCTTAAGGCAGGGTGGCTACAATACTCAGTTCAAGGCAGGGTTGCTACAATACCCATCTTAAGGCAGGCAATACCCAGGCTTTGAAGCACCCTGTTATGGAGATTTCTCCACATTTCAGGTCAGTGACACCGATAGTGCAGAGGAAAAGAGAAAACGATAAACCTGCCAGAGGTTTTTAAATGTCAAAAACTATATTTCAGAGTTAACTTCATTGCTTTTTGTTTTAATAAGTTTATATGATTTTAAAATTATGAGTATAACTTTATATGATGCATATAAAATTTTGATTTATTAAAGCCCATCTTCAGTCAAACTTATACCTCCCACCTACAATCCAAAAAAAAATACCCCCCCCCTTTTTCTTTTTTACTCACCTAAGTCTGCCATCACATGTCCCAACCCAGCACTGTTCTTTTCAAGGATTTTTTTTTGTGTTTGTGTTTAAAAATGTTCAGTCATATACAGTTAGGAGAACAGAAAACTTCTGGCAAGTAATCAACAATATCAAGGTAATTGAGTATTGTCATATCCAAAAATGAACAGGTGACAAACATATATAGAGACGTCATGTTACATCTATCTAAATGACATAGAGTGTCTCCTTATGGGACGGGGGAGGAGGAGTGTAGGGGGGGGGGGGGCTTGGTTGTGAAGCACATATGTGCTGGGATGGCGTACAAACAAAAAGAATAAATAAGTAAATAAAAAAAAAAAAAAGAAAAAGAAAAAGAAAGACAGAACACTGGAAAGGGCCCTATGAGTTCTGGATATACCAATGATTCTGTAAACCTATGAGGACTCAGAGGGCGTGAGGTACGTCTCATTGTTTCCATCTCTGGATATTATGTTTTGGGGAACCTGTCTGGCGTCCAGTGCCGGCCTGGGAGTAGATTGTGAACGATCAACATGTAGCAACTCTTGGAAGTCGAGCCAGCATGCCCACATCGTGCGCCACACTGATCATCTCCTCCATCTCCGCTGTCTGATGGATACAATGATACCATTCTGCCTGGGTTGGGGGAGTGATGGAGTTCCAACGTGCAGAAATGCATTGTCTGGCAGCATTTACGAGGTGTAAAAGCTAGTGACTTGTGATCCGCAGATTTCGGTAGAGAGGAACGATGCAGCAAGTATTGGGCAGGGGTGTAGTCAAAAGAGTATAAGAGGTTATTTTAGCTATGTCTGCGTGTACCATAGACCAAAACGGCTGTATTTTTGTGCATGATCACCATGAGTGTAGCAAGGAGCCAGGGTCAGTCTCACATCTCCAACAAAGGGGCGAGGCTGTGGTTGTAAATTTGTGAATAAGGGTCTTCTATACCATCCTGAAAACAAGTTATAGGCAACAGACTATAGAAGGAGACCTCAGTAGCAGACCGTTCAGCATCTACATCGAAGAGATCAATGTGGCCAGTTCTTTCCATGAACATGTATAGTTCAGAACCAAACAAACCAGGAATAGTCTTTATATATTTCCTGGGAGATATTGTGAATAAATATTACTGTCCCAAGTAATCCAAACCACATTCTCAGTGTCCATTAAGTGGTGTCCCATCATTAGAGAATGATCTGCTCTCTCCCTGGGCCATAGTTGGTGGGTTAGAGGCTTGCTCCTAGTCCTCTCCAGAAGCCCCTATCTTGGTTAGGTCTGTCACAAGAGGGCAGGGAGAGAGAGGGGGGAGAGAGAAGTAAAGGGAGCAGGGGGAGAGAGAGAGAGAGGGCAGGGAGAGAGAAAGAGGGGGCAGGGAAAGAGAGGGGGCAGGGAGAGAGAGAGAGAGAGAGAGGGGGGGCAGGGGGAGATAGTGAGAGCCAGGGAGAGAGGGGGGGGCAGGGTCTGGTCAGTGACGATGCTCACTCACTGGGCTGGTCCCGGGGGGGGGGGCTCACTGGCTCAGGCATGCTGGAGGTGAACGGAGCATGTGGGGATCCCCTCCTTTCAGGACAGCTGCAGCTCCCAAACCGGCTGTCACCCGCACCGGCAGAGGACGGAGCGGTCCTCGAAGGAGGGGGGGGGAGACGAGCAGATGGATGGAGAGCGGGATTTTAGCTGCCCCTGCATGTCTGTGGTCAAAGCTGCCTTTAAGGGGGCATCAGAGCAGCCCGGCTCAGCCCACCCCTGGTGTAACCCAGATGCGGTCCTCACCCACCACACCCTCCTAGCGCCGCCACTGTGCATGAGGGCTTCATACAACAAGCCCATAGCATGAAACAAAGCTCAGCTCACATACATGAAGGGCTGTGGACAGCTGAGACTAATAATGAGGTCTGGCTACCAGGTAAGATGTGGATCTAAGAAGGGAGGCTTTATCTGACCCAAAGCTCTACAAAGACTCTGGACTGCAGGACCCAGTTCAAGAGTTAAAGCTGACCTTCCCACGTTAAGAGAACAGTTTCTCATCCAGGTTCCTCCCTTCCCTTTATAGAATGTTCTCCCTTTTTCGGAAACATGCTGTACCTTTTTTAGCTTGCAGCCCAACACTTATTGTTTTCTGGGATAACCATCACACATCCCAGGAGTCAGTGCTTTACTGAGGGGCCCATGCGCAGACATGATGCTGTTCTCTGGCAGATATTTAGCAACTAGCAGAGACATGCAGGGAAATTTTGACATGTGTGCACAAATGACAAGGTTCCAGGTACCTGAAACCAGTGGCATGTGTGCGTATGCACAGAATCCTGCAGGCATGCTGCATGTCTCTGCCGGGTCCAAAATGCGTGAAGTGTGTGTGATAGTGCTGGACAGATAGAAGTGAAAATTGGTTCTGATGGATATACTGTAAAACGCTCGTCCCTTAAAACAAGCAGATCTGTGATTAAAACATGGTGTGGTTGAACCCTGTTCTGGCCATAGACTGCTACATCTCTGAAAGAAACAAAGGGAGTGTTCGCCAGGCGGTAAACTCTTGGATGTGTGAGGGGAGGTGCAGCATGGTGCTGTGGTAGGAATAACACTGTCTATGGTTGTAGAGAACAGAACTTGTATTATTGCAGCATCCAGTAGTTCACAACACACCCGGTGGGAAGGCACCCGACCAGGAACACTCGCAGCAATGTGTAGCAGAGCAGGTCTCAAATGTGCCGACAGCGTCTGTCTTGAGAGTTGGAATGTGGTCTGGCTGGTCTGGACCCAAATAGGGAGGTCTCCAGATACGATGACTTGTCCCTATCATTTTCCTACTCGTCTGGAACGTCTCCCTACAGCTAATCACTGTCCCTGTCAGGCAGGTGACCTGTCCCTACACTACCCATACGCAAAATGCGCACCAAGCCTGGAAGCCAGGGTCTAAATAGGCTTTGCCTGACCCAAGATGGCGGCTACAGTCACATGGGGTGGCAGCATCCTATCAGATAGCTTCCTCAATGACCCTAGAAACCATAGGAACCATTGTTCCTCTTGACTTCCTCTTCTTCTGTAATGCCGCTGTGGTTAAGTGACACCTACAGTGGAGAAAAAAGACTGCACCTGTCTATATGTTTACACATGAAAACCTGGTAAAAAAAGTTAAAGGACTTTTGGAATCATTTAATGGATAAGAGCCGGGGTCTTCAAACTTTTTAAACCAGTTTATTGCCCTTCAGACTTTGGGAGGCTGGACTGTGACCAGTAGGAATAGAAAATTTCCTGGCGTCATTGGGAGTGGACAACGTCTGGCTTGGTGGTCAGCGGGAGTAAAAAGATCACATAGCGCCTCTGGTCAGTGGGGGGAATAGTGCCCCACCCATCATTGGAGCACAGGTGTGTCAGGAGGAAGCTGTCTCTGGAGCTACTGCAGGTGATCCGTGTGAGAGGGGAGTGGTGGTGAAATCTCTCCCAGCTCTCCTGGCTCCTTTCTGGGGAAGCCATGGAGGCCAGCAGGGCCTCTCCTGCTGGAAGCTCCCAGCCATCTCCTGGGCCATCAGGTGACATGCCTGCCTCTGTGCAAACCATGGCTTGTGATCTCTCTGCCCCTGGTGAGAATGAAGGCTCAGAGGCAATTCAGGAGCGAGTGGTGGCCGGGATTAAGGTCCTGAATAGGGAGAGAGACAAGCTCTATAAACGGAGGTGAAGCGCTTGAGAAGACAGCGTGAGGGCTTGCATAGCCAGAGACGTGGGTCCATGGATCCGGAGATCCAACTGGCCAAGGTCCGGGTTGAACACCAGGAGACCATTGTGTCCATGATGGAAGGCAGAGATGGGCCCTTTAAGGAAAAATTCTGCAATGACCGAAGGTTTGCCAGGATGACAAAAATGGAGGTGGAGGAGGAGACCCCCAGTTCAGACCCCCTGCCCCCTCAGGGAGAGGTAAGCAGCCCCATGCCTTCCCAGGACTCAGGAGGCATGCTCAGGGTAATCCAAGCAATGGAGTCTCCTATGCGGGGTGATCAGTTGGTATTTCATGAGGAGGACATTACAGATAATGTGCCTGACAAGGTAAAGCCTGTCAAGCCTCATGTGGTGCATAAAACTGTTTTTGTGAACACTGTGACTGATACTGACAATGTGCCCAGTGACAATCAGGCTGCTGATCCCATGTGTGGCAATACTGTACCTGCTGATGCTGCAGTGCAGCAAAAAATGCATTTAAAAAATGACATTCCTGCAGAGGAACTACAACATTCAGCAGAGCCAATTAACCCCCCTTTAGCTGAGTCTAAAGTTGTTTGCCCCACAGTTGCTGAGGACTCTACAGCACAGCTTCAGGAGACAGCTGGTATTACATCAGAAACTGTGACTATTCCTGATGGGAATGTGAATGTTTGTGTGACTGATAAGAATCTTCCCAGCACAAGTGTGATGGACAGTCCTACCAACTCCATTCCAGCAGATAATAATAATAATTGTAATGTACAGACTAATGTTACATCAGTGTGGAGCCTTGGCCCTGATAAGCCTACATTTGCCCAAGTGGTACGCTCTGCTCCTGGTAGCTCCGCCCCCAAGAGGGTTTTCCCCCTGCGACCTACCACCTTGAGCACCCCAGGATCTGGTCTTGGGTCTCTGGTTTCTGCTGGGGGTCCGAGACGAAATGTAGTGATTCTTAAATGGGAAGGTGGTGCAATCCCTCCAGCACGGCGTGTGGTGGTGGACATGATTTTGGAGATGGGTTTTGGGGCAAACGATCTGTATGCCCTAATACATGTTGCTGGGAGCCGGGAATATACTATTAGTTTCACCAGGCCAGAGGGTCTTGACCTGTTCTGGGAGAGATATGAGGCTCGGTGCAGGTCAAGACCCGAATGGGAAGGTCTGGCCCCAGTGGCGGTTTCACAAAGGTCTACAGTGAAAAAAATCACAATTATTCTCACTAATGAGAGTGTTCCTGCTCGAGATTTAGAGGTCTGGTTAAAGAATTATGGTGAGGTATTGACTAAGCCCAGCAAAATCCTTGATGAGCGTAACATCTGGACTGGGGGTTGGTCGGTTACAGTCAGGTTGGCCAGGGATGGGAATGTTGTCCGTCACCTGCCCTCCTCAGCTTTTATAGGGAGGGATAGGATGACTATTTTCTACCCTGGTCAGCCGAAGCTGTGTCACCGCTGTGGAGAAAAGGGGCATTTGAGTTCCTCCTGTTCAGCCTTGATATGTTCAGTGTGTCGGGGTCAGGGTCATATGGCCAAGGACTGCACCGAGATGATCAGGTGCAACCTGTGCCTGCGCCTTGGCCACCCCTACAGCAGATGTCCTGAAGCCTGGCACAATATGGAGAAGGAGGTAATTGATGACATGTCAAGGCTGGACAGGATGGAGGGTGAGGCCCCTGGTGTACCATCCTCCTCTGCAGTGACTGACTCCCCTGGTCCTGCTCAGGATCCCTCTCCAGTTCCTGTGGCCACCCCTCCTGTATCTGTAAGTATTCCTTCTGTATCTGTCTCCCCCCAGCCTACTGTACCCTCTCCTCATGTGTCAGAACCTTCCAAGTCTGTGCCCCGCGAGTCAGTTCCCCCCCAGGAGTCTACCCCTCCTAAGTCTGACTCAAAGGGAGCACCCCCCCCACCAGGAGTGGTAACATGTACTAAAAAGGTTGCTTCTTCCTCTGTAAAGAAGTCTTGTGGAAAGACTTCACAGAAAAAAGTAACAGATGAGGGCATCTCTGAAGCTGACCTGCAGTACCTGGAGGAGAGAAGGAAGGTTGGGAAGCGGAAGAAGCAGGTGGTGAGGGCGGAACAGGCTCCAGTGCCTGTCTCCAACCGTTATAGGTCCTCTAATTGGGATATCTCTTCATCTGGAGCTTCTTCGGAGCGAAGTTCTGATTCCGAAATGGAGTTTGAGGCGGCCTCAAGAAAGAGAGAGGCATCTGGTGATGAGCAGCAGAGGGGAGCTAAGAAGCAATCCACCCAATAACCCAAATGGCGGTTCCCCCTCCGTTAAAAGTGGTGACAATAAATGTCGCCAGCATTAAGTCAGTAAGAGCTCGTTCTATGGCCTTCTTTTTGTTAAGCCGATTAGATGCTGAAATTTTATTTTTGCAAGAGACTAGGCTCACCTCCTTGGCAGATATTCATGTGGCCAAGAGAGAGTGGAGGTATGGTCCATCTTACTGGTCTCTTGCGGCCGAGCCTTACGGCGGTGTGGCGGTGTTGTTTAAAACCGGCATGGTAACTGTCCGGCGGGTTATTGAGGTGGAGATTGGGAGATGTATGGTCTTAGACGTCCTTTTGGGAGGGCAGGACCTGCGCCTAATTAATGTTTATGGGCCGCACACAAAGTGGGACAGGAAATGCCTTTTTACAAGGATCAAGCCATTTCTTTTTACATCCCGGCAAGTGGTCTTTGGAGGTGACTTTAATACAGTAACTAGGCCCAAGGACAGGAAGGACTTCAAGGACAGGCTGGGATATGATAGCGTTTTTTTAAATAGTATGGTTAGGGATGCTGGTTTTGTGGATGTGCACATTAAGCACCTCCCGGATGACACTGGGTTCACCTTTCATCGAGGTAATAGTCAGAGTAGAATAGATAGGTTTTTTTTTTAAGGAGACCTCTGCTTTCTCACCCCCAGTGGTGCAGGCAGTAGAGTTCTCTGATCACTGTATGCTATCTGTGGTCCTGAATGCTTCAGACGCCCCTCAGAGGGGTAAGGGCATCTGGAGATTGAATTCGACTCTACTCAAGGAAGAACATGTTAGACAATCCTTTGAGGAATTCTTTCAGGCACAGGTGACCATCCTGGACTTTTGTAGCAGCAAGGCTGAGTGGTGGGAGCTGACCAAAAAGAGGATTGCTGGATTCTTCAGGGGCCTAGCCAATAGAAAGCAGTTTAATAAATACATGACCTACCAACGTTTACGGAGGAAGCTGGATATTCTTGTCTCGAGAGGAGGAGATCCTGGGGCAATCTCTGAAGTGAAACTCCTTCTCAGGAAGTGTCAATATGACCGGCATGCCTCTTTGGTTCTGGAGAGGGACTATGGGAAGTACCACTTGCCTGACCCTTACCAGAACTGCAAACAAGGTGTAGCTGTTAAAACGGTCGTTGGCCTTAAGGACAGTACAGGTTCCTTGACAAAGTCCAGGTCAGGGATTCTGGAGGTCGTGAGGTCCTTTTATGCTGACCTTCTTGGGAGGAAAGAGCTTGACCGTGACAAGATGGAAAGCTTTTTGGACTCTACTCCAGGTCTAAATGATGAAGATGTCCCATTGATGAATTTGACAGAGGAGATCACAGTTGAAGAGGTGATGAGGGCAATTGAACAGCTTGCCATCAAAAAGTCACCTGGACCGGATGGCTTGACGGCTGAGTTTTACAAAGCTTTTAAGCCTATTCTGGCCCCACATTTGGTAGAGGTTTTTAACAGTTGCCTTGCAGGGGGGGTACTTCCCCCTTCCATGAGGCACTCAGCTGTGATTCTTCTTTCAAAGGGTAAAGATCCTTCGATGATTGAGAATTGGCGCCCCATCAGCCTTCTTAATGTCGATAGAAAGATACTGGCAAAGATCATTTTCTGGCGCCTATCGTCAGTAGCAGAGTCTTTGCTTTCTCGCTATCAGCACTGTTCGGTCCAGGGTAGGTGCACCTTCACAGCAGTTTTAGCTGTCCGGGAGGCCTTGGAGCGATGCAGGGCTGCAGGCTGAGGAAAGTATTTGCTGACATTGGATCAGGCAAAAGCTTTTGATCGTGTTAACCATGAGTACCTGTGGTTGCTCCTTAGTAAGTACGGTCTGCCGGGTGGTTTTGTCAATTGGTTAAAAGTCTTGTATAAGGGGGCAGAAAGCTTTCCTCTTGTTAATGGTTGGGTTGGGCAGTCCTTTGAGGTTGGCTCCGGGGTGCGCCAGGGTTGTCCCCTGAGTCCCCTGCTCTATGTGTTTGCAATCGACCCCTTCATCAGGAGGCTAGAGAGCGGCATGTTGTGTGGGGTGCCAGTGGGGCTCCCAGGTGAGCCGCCTTTGAGGGTTGTTGCCTATGCGGACGATGTGTCCGTGATTGTCACTGGGGCGGATGAAGCAGAGGAGGTGGTCTCTCTGACATCACGGTATTCTGAAGCATCAGTCTCCAAGATCAATCAGGAAAAGACTGAAGTTTTCTGGATGGGAAAGGAAGGTGAGGGTTTTGATCTCCCGGACACCTTTCCAGTGCCCCAGGAAAGAATTAAGATTCTAGGCATTGAATTTGGACCTGGCGATTATGGCCTCAAAAACTGGGAAGGCAGACTGGAAATTGCCAATACTAAGGTGGTCAGCTGGAAGAGATGGAAGTTATCTATGAGGGAAAGGGTTGATCTGATTAAGACTTACCTGATTCCGATCTTCTTGTATGTCAGCTTTGTCTGCATCTTGCCAGTGTCTCTCTATGCTAGGGTCAGTAGTGTGTTCTTCCAGATGTTCCAGATCCCCCCTAAAATGACTATTTTCTCTTTTCTGTCCCTAATACTAAAGGTCCCATTTTGGCCTGGCCCTTCTCCTCAGCAACTCTTTTAGGCTGTATATAGAATTGGGCAGCAACTGTTCACTTCCCTCCTCAATACAGCTGGAGAGGTGCAGTCAGGCGCTATCTATCCCTAAAACCCTAAAGGATTGTGAGATTATGGACAGGGAGTGACTGTAGGGGAGTGAAGGGTTTGTCATCTTCCATCATAAGGAGGTCCTCTTCTTCTTGGTGGAGAAATGTAGGTGTGCTATTGTCTACAGCCTTGTTCATTAACTTTTTACAAAAGGTAGAATACAGCATACAATCAGGGCTAAAAGGACCAGGATTATTAATACCGTTACCCCTATCTGGACGAGCACCTTCTGCCACCCACTCATCCAGCTAAAATATTGATCCCATGGGTCTGTGATACCTGAGTTCTTCTTCAACTCCAGTGACAGATCTTCTAATTTCTTTATAGCTAAAGTAACCTTACCATTTGGGCCAATATTATCAGGAATGTATGTACAACAGGTTCCTGTTTTTTCTATCATTTTACAGACACCCCCCTTCTCGGCTAACACCATGTCTAAGGCCATCCAGTTCTGGAATGTCATGTAGGAAGTGGGGGCTAACTGGTCAGCAATTCCCTGGAGGGCGTCTTTAGTGTAATTTACACATCTCTGTTGGTTATAATATGTGTAGTGTCAGGTCACCTAGAGGCTGGGTGACAGATGCACACCGTTGGGATCAGGAATGCACCGCAAGGTAGTGGTCCCTATGGCTGACTGCTGCGGATTGTACCCTGGGAGGTTCAGGAATCAGGTCTACTGGATCACTGACACAGATCCCACTGGGAGCTAGAGCATAGATTCCCCAGGGCGCGGAGTCTAAGAGCCAGCAGGTGTTCACCAGAGCCTCTAGTGGTGAGGATGGACTGCGCTGCAGTCTGGCTCCAGGTCGCGGCCCCCGGGGTCTCACAGCTCACGCTCACACTACAGGAGAAGAGGAAGGAGGCAGCAGACTGGAACAACAAGGAAAGTAAGGTACAAGCCAAGGTCGGTAACCGGAATCAGATGTAGGAAACACAGCAAGTACACACAGAGGCTAACACACAGTGGTTGATCAGCACTGCTGGCTTGCAGTGCACAGGTTAATATAGGGTTCCCTGATAGGGCCTGGGGTGGGGCCATGCTTAGAGGAGAGGTTACAAAAGCAGTCAGGTGAGGGTCAGCTGGTCTCTAGAGATGAACACATGGAGACAGGTATGCTGATCGACAAACTCTATTGCATAACCATGACATGTAGTTAATCCAATCTACATTCTTGCTGACAGTTGTTATGGGGATCAAAGACTCAAAACCAGCTTTTACCAGATCCCTGGCTTTAAACTCATCAGGGACCCCCCTTGTAACCCCTATGACATGTATGTATACATGAGGATCAAAGCTTCCGGAGAGAGCTGTTCGCTTCCTCCTCTGACTGTGTGCTGGGTCAGTGTATGTATCAGGGGTATCTTTGGTTAGGATATGGGGGCCTTCTATTTTCATCTTTTTTGTCTAATGCACTCTGTGGTCGCCCAGTCTGGCCCTGTGTTCCAACCCACTGGCCCCCACAGAAACCACAACTCTGTCCCCAGTAACTGTCTGTGTGGCATACATATATGTCCTTACCGTCAGGGATATCACTGTACCAATGGCATCACCATG